>NC_092227.1:11803113-11888113 GCF_036320965.1 Panulirus ornatus | reverse complement strand
TCTGTAGGTATTCTTTTGGTGTTTGCGTCTGGGAAGTGGCTTCTTATTTGTCCCCCGCCATAAGTTAGACCACTTATTACTATGTGTCTATTGGAAACTCAAGGATGGAGCGTTTTGATTTCTGTTTCTTCCACTGCACTTCGAAGCTTTGGAATATTCTCTCTCCCCCTCACACAGGTCTTGACTAACCACTATGGCCTGGCCCTTCTTAAACGACAGGTTTTCCAAGTCCTCCTGAATTCTTGAAATATTTTTTCCTCAGTTCTTTTTGTTTTTTTTCCTTCTCGTTAACCCTCTTCACATTTCGATTAAGGTTCGGCTTCGATGTAAATTTTTGTCCGTGACTAGACTCCAACACAAAGGAAAAGTGAGGGTCGGCTAGTGTTGCTTGATCGATGGTGCATCGTATTCATCTGTGGCGTGGTGGCGACGGAATTGGATGAAGGCAGCAAGTATGAATATGTACATGTGTATATATATATGTATATGTCTGTGTATGTATATGTATGTATAAGTTGAAATGTATAGGTATGTATATGTGTGTGTGTGGGCGTTTATGTATATACATGTGGGTGGGTTTCCTAGGGCTACCTCGCTAACGCGGGAGACGGCGAAAAAAGAAAGAAAAAAATGATATATATATATATATATATATATATTATATATATATATATATATATATATATATATATATATATATATATATATATATATATATATATATATATATATATATATGTTTGCTCTTCGAGAGCGATAGATATTTGTAATTTGATTTTTACACAAAGATGAATATTAGATTAATTTGTTTGTCATACACACAGGGAGGCAACATAAAATCATGTGTTACTTCCTATCCAAAACCCACATTTTCTAGGATTGCTCATATCTTTTCTCGAGATGTCACGGCTAAGTGACCTCCCCAATCAAGGTCATCTCATTAGTGCTACGTCCTGACCCCGTGTTGTCATCCGGCCTTGTAGATCCTCCCCAAACCCCGTGTCAACATGGGACCCAGTGGTCCACACACACACATAAACACACACATACACACACACACACACACGCACACACATACACACACACACACACACACAGGCCTCTGGAATAAGGAATATATCACTATAAAACCTCTTAACACATGGTGAGGTATCCAGTACTCCTTCACCGTGCAGGTTAACAGGCTAGGATGCTATTGTGGAACCCTCTGTAGAGGCATATCTAATGGTCTACCGTTTCTTAGTTTTCCCCAGCAGTGAAAAGTCTCTTCCCTCGGAATTCTCCGTTTTCCTTGTCGCAGAAGAAAGAGAAAAAACCAAGCCAGCAAGCCACTCTCAGCCCCTGATTTCCCAGTGGGCTTAGGTTATTTGCTTCTGTAAACGGTTGAGAAATCCTGGGTTAATGTCTGTGGGTTCGTGTGCGCGCGCGTTTGGACGGCGGTATAAAGCCGGATCCAAAATCCATTTACAGGAACCACACATATAACGCAGTAAAGGAACCTTGAGGATTTACTCTCTGGACGAAGGAAGAATAAAGCTGTTATGAAAGTTTTTACGAACGGGATGACGCAAGGAGGCTTGGCAGCAGGGCTGGTCGCTGGAGCTGAGGAGGGGGTCAGTTCTCCCAGCGATCAGGTAGTGGCCGTACATCACCCGGATCCCCCACAGGGTAGTACGAGAAGAGATATTCACAGGTCTGCTACGAAGACCTTAAAAGGCAGAAGGGGAATTTAAGAGCATTTTGTAGGGTTTTACGTGAAGATAAATGGCTTGTATGGGGTAGACATACTGAGGACGTGGGTTCCACACGGTCGTACAGGAGCGAATATAAAAAGACATTGATGTATTTCTAGGGTTTGAGAGTGTACGCTACCTCTCCCACTTATCGGTCCGATGCCATGAGAAGGGAAAAGATATTTCGGTAGTATAGCTCTGTTTCAGTCATGATTATCATGAAGGGTTTGGAAACCTTAAAGATATTTCGGTAGTATATCTCTATTTCAGTCATGATTATCATGAAGGGTTTGGAAACCTTAAAGATAGAGCATCGACAGTGCAGCTATATTTGTCAGACAGATTCATTCATACCTCTAGAACGCCACGATTTGTTGATCTTGAGACGTTCTTTTAGAGATTTCGATTATACGTATATGAAGTTATACTGTTTAATCCTACGTTACTGATTTAGCGTTTTGCTGCGGATGATGTTGAAACTTTTGCAGTGTGGTGCAGCAATAAACTGTTTGCTCCTCTGAATATTTGGCGGATGTAGGTTGATGAATGCTGTAACGCAGTGTCACATTATTTCAATGAATTCAAGCTCTCTGTTTTTTAATACCAAAGCCGATGGAGCCATTGTTTATAATCATTTGGTGGTGTCAGTCTGTTACATACATCATGAAATGACACGGTATTTTACTGCCTACCACAAGATGTGAATCCCTGGGCAGTATCTTCACTGCCATTCACAAGTCTTGGACTGATTAAACTCTCGAGACGTACTTAAATCCATCATACTTTTATAAAGAAGACGACGAATGATCAATAGCAATAAGCCATAAGTTATCACAAAGTGACACAGCCATCAAGGACAATGTGGCAGTCAGCATCGAGGTAGTCCGCGCAGACACAGGGAGGCATGAACGGACCCATCTCGATTGCCTCCCACTCTCTGCGATGCCAGAAACTGCACAAGCCTCATTACCGCCGCTCTCCTGACCGACGTGTCTTCTTGTGCTGAGACCCATTTGGAGCAGTCTAATAACCCGACCTCGTCCAGACTGATGGGGAGCCACAACCACTAAGATGTTCCAATATAGGATCGAAGAATCCTGTCCTCCGTCAACAAGTTGCATCGTCCCAGCCGGGACCTCACTGCAGTTGGCAGCAGTGGTGTCTCAAGTTGTCGTCATGTGCTCTCTGTTCTCTTCATATCCTCCCTTCTCCAGTGTCAAGTGCGGTGGATATAAAAGCCGCACTTTAGTAGCAGATGAACAAAACCCAGTAGGAAATCAGCGCCGTAGGGAGGTAGTCCAAGTCCTGGCCAGAATTCAGTTGCCACACTAGCGCTTGCTCGCCTGCCACACACACACACACACACACACACACACACACACACACACACACACACACTGCTTTAAGGAAAAAAAATCCTACATCAACCCGCTCTTTCCGCACCAGAGTTGGTCTACTCACAGCTGTCATTTGTTGACATGATGGACGCCATCCATCACAACACGTTAAAAACAGTTTCAGTCGAAATATTCGCGAGACGTGACAGATTATCTTTCACCGGTTTTGTATGATAAACAATTGCACAAGATGGTCACCATTTCAGTCATGATACTGAATTTCCCAAACCTTCTAATTAAGCCTTCAACTGCCACATGACTCACCTTCGCTTTCAAATCACTGATCACTCATACCCAGTCTCTCACATTACTCACCTTCGCTTTCAAATTAGTGATCCCTCATACCCGGTTTGTTGCATCAAAGCTGCTAACACACTCACTCATCTGCTCCCTGAACACTTACATATACCCTAGTTAAAGCCAGGTTTATTCCACCAATCCCTTAGGGTAGATAAACCGTTGGATTGACTGTAGACCGACAGCCACCACTAAGATTCGAACCTTTGCCCTCGAAACCCCGGGCAGCCCGTGAATGCGTCAATAAGAGTAAAACGGAATGAAAAGGAAATAAGAAACCATTATATCGGGACCAGAAATGCTCGTATATGATGAGAATATATGAAATGAAAATCGTATAGAAAAAAATACAACCATCATTCCTGCTGTTGGACTATTTCTTCTTTTTCTGCTCTCAATGTTTTACCCAGCGTTTTGTACCTCTCATCACTATTATTCGCGTCAAGATGTATTTCCTTGCCTTTATCTATAGTGAAGTTTAGTTGCCGTGTCCCTGACCAATCCATCAGCCTTCTTAAATTATTCTGAATATTCAGGCAGTCTTCTTCCTTTCACTTGGGAAGTGTTTCCGAATTTCGTACCATCGTCACGTTTTGATATTCTTCTGGTGAGTCCTGTTTGCATATCACTGGGATTGCTCATGAAAAGTGTGGGTTTGTGTGTGTGTGTGTGTGTGTGTGTGTGTGTGTGAAGACTGAATCGTATGTATATATGTGTACATAGGATGAATACGCAGATATGCATACAATGACTCGGTTGATGAAGCATCACTGAGTGAGTGGACTCAACAGATCGTGTGTTACCAGGAGTCGCTCTTTGTTAGTGTTGATGGCTCCCGCAGCACCATGCCCCAGGCACAAGCCGTCTAATTACTTCGCTGGTTATCATGTGCGCTGCTGCATTCTGCCCTCGTGGCCTTAAGAGGAGCACGAGTGTGAGGGGAAACGTGTTGCAGGCCGCCTGTCCTCATTAGGTTGATGGCGATGCCTTGGTCGCCAAAGAACCTGAAGCTTTGGATCCCATGAAAGACGACATGAGAGGATCCTCTCCACTCAGTGAAACAAATGATCAAAGACCCACACAGTCGCTGATTCATCATCCCTTGTGGCGCTCAGGGGAATGGGTGGGATCAGAGAGCCCTCCCTCCACTGTGAAACATACAAGTAGATTTCTAAAGAAATAATGGAATTTATTTACTCAAATGTTTTTGGAGAGCATCGATCAGTTCGAGTTGCTACCTCTGAAAAGACAGAGTCACATCACATCATTTTGCGTCGTCTTGCTACTAGGGATGGTCTTACTGTTGAGGGAAGTTTCCACTCATTTTTGGAAGTTAAGAATACTTCTATTTCACTGGAGTTTACAGTCAACATTTCCCAACGCGCGTTGGGAATGCGAAGTGCTTGTAGCTCGTAGGCAGTTCTGTGGAGACGAGACTCCTGTGCTGTATCTGTGAACTGGGAGCTTCACCACTGGACATGTAAAAACCAACATGTGCATTGGTATGTAGGGATTTCTGCCTTGATGAACAAATCAGTAATCGATAGCTATTAACTCAAACACACACACACACACACACACACACACACACACACACAGTTAAGCAGAACCATATATACAGTGAGGGTGATTATGGTCCTAGAATCATTTTGAACATCTGAAGGTGGTGTTCAAGATCTATCCACCGGTGAATATATCTTGTTGACGTCCTTAATGGCCATGGGGGTCGATAGGATCAAAACCTAAACGATCAACTATCCTTCTGCCATCGGGACTTACAGGGTTTGAGTCTTGAAGATATTATTATGGAGAATTACTTGAGGCAATTCACACAGTATGAATTCTCCATTTGAACTGGCAAGGAGTGCCTTTACGAAACCATTGCTGTTTTTACGTGCGAACACACTAGAAGTCTAGTGTATGTGTCTTTTAACCTCTGTGTGGCCGAGGTAGTCTCTTACAATCTTCTGTTGGCCACTCTGTGCCCCAGACTCTTACCTTGTCGCTTCAACGTACGTTATATAGAAATCTGATCTATAGACAGATGAACATAATGACCTGTAGTAATTTACGAAAGAGACCGAACATATCTGGCAGAGATGGAAGTATGAGAATGTCCACAAGAAATTGCCTCTAAAGTGGTTTTGATGGAGGTGTGTTGAAGGTGGCTTTTGGAGGAACAAGGTCGTCAGGTTGAAAGTCTGGTTGAAGAAAATGTAAGTTAATGACCATTTTTTCACGCAGAGTGAGGACCAAGAAGAGGTTTTTTACAGATGAGTCATGAGGTCCTGAAATGAGGAGAATGAGGGAAACAACACGGGGTCTTAAATCTCAACACCCAAGCACTCTGGTGGGCAACAGTATGAGGGGTAGATGTTGCTTTTCTCTTCGTGCTAAATGGTTTGATTATCAATAATTCGTAACTTGGTGGTCATCACAGGCAATAATGCCTCAACCTCAGTGGTTGAGAATTTGTAGCTGTCTTCACAACCTCATCACACACTTCGTCATCAGCCGCTTCCTCTTACTGTATCATTATGTGTTCCTTACTCCTCAGTCTTAAAGCCTATTATGCCTCTGGGAGTATTCAGTGTCCATCCATTGGTCTCTAGGTTCACTAAGGAACCATACAGCATCTCACTCTTCAGCTGTGGTTGTATGTTGTCCACTGTGAGATGCTCAGACCCTTCGCGCTGTCGTGTTCTTTCTCTAAATCAACTTTGTTACTAAAAACGTAGATGATCAAAACGACCATGAGAAAATTTGGTGATCTAATACGTTCGTAATGACGAGGGAGTTATCCATGGTTTTGTCAGTATTTTATAAACTTAATCTATGGGTAATTTTTTCTTTCGGGCAAACATCAAATATGTTAAGTTCTTACGTTAGAAGCCATTCTGTGCAAACCTACCTTTCTGTAAGGGTAGACAATACAGTGCTTGTGCGAGTGAAAAGATGAGAAAGAAATTGACCTTATCTTAAGTAAAGTCGAATTGATTACATTAAGGTATAAAGCATAACTCTTCACGACTTTGGTTAGAGATGCGCTTGATGAGAATGAATTAGGTTTTCCTATACTCATGTGATTAAGATTCCTCAGTGTCAGTGGTCACCATTTCAGTTCACATAGTTGTGGCGGTATGTAATGAATACATACCAAATGTAGAACTGAGGTGGAAAAAAAAAAAGTGTAGAAATAACGTGATCCAATTTTCTCCATAAAAACATTTGGACAAAAGATTTTGTGCTGAATTTAAAGTATCGCCCAAAATAACCAGAATAGAATAGAACAGACCTATGAGAATCTAGTTCAGGAGAGAGAGAGAGAGAGAGAGAGAGAGAGAGAGAGAGAGAGAGAGAGAGAGAGAGAGAGAGAGAGAGAGAGCGCTTATTATTGAGTACTTAGAGGATTTTACCAAAAGACTGGGCTAGCGCGTAGCCTTCACCGCAGGAGAATGTAGGGGGTTACGAAGAACAAGTCATGTGAGCTACATGTTGTCATGTGGTATATGTGAGAAGGAAAGATCGTGTGCTTGTGGAGTAAAAGCCAGCTGCCCACCGTGTGGGTGAGGCAGAGGGAGAGAGGAGACAGCCACCTGGGCCAAATTGCTGGCTCACTGTGTAGTCTCCAATAACCCATCCGATACCCAGGGAGGCAGTAACTGTAATACCTCCCTGGTGGGGGACTGCCTATCACCAGTTGCATATATATATATATATATATATTTTTTTTTCATACTATTCGCCATTTCCCGCGATAGCGAGGTAGCGTGTGTGTGTGTGTGTATAGATATATTGGAAAGGATCACAGTTTTGCGTGTGATCAAGATATTCCAATGAGTCCACGGGGAAAACGAAACACAATAAGTTCCCAAGTTATATCTCTCTCTTGTGTCTCCCCTGATGATGTGATTATTACATGAAAGTGCACTTGGGAACTCATCGTGTTTCATTTTCCCCGTGGTCTCATAGGAATATATATATATATATATATATATATATATATATATATATATATATATATATATATATATATATATATATATATATATATATATATATATATATATATATATATATATATATGAGAGAGAGAGAGAGAGCACATACGATTACTTACGACGTCTAGGTGAGGTAGAAAGAAAAGAGAGTAACTTGCGCCAAAGGGACAGACGAAGAATGGCCTCATTACCTCAGATCCATTTTCTATCGTCGTGTAGAATACACAGAAACCAAAGCCCCCCTTGTCCACAGCCAAGCTCCAAAGACCTTTCCTTAGTGCTTCTGAACGCTTCATATGTCCTTGCTCAATCCATGTATCCTATATACTGCACCATGGATCCTATATACTGCACCATTTATCCTATAAACCACATCGCTCAAATTCGCTGTGTCCCATGCACGCCTCTCACCCTCATGCATGTTCAAGTTCTGATCACTCAAAGCTTCCATCACTTCGTCCTTCCACCTCTTCCTTGATCTCCTCCTCTCCTCTCCTTGTTCCCTCCGCTTCCGACGTGTGTACCCATTTCGTCTTCCTCATGTCACTCATCCTCTCCATATGTCCATACTATTCTAGTACATCCCCTTCAGCTCTCTCATACATACTCCTCTCACCACCACACTCCTCTCTTACCCTCCTCACACCACAGGCATTTCCTTCCTAACAGTTTAACAACCTTCAGTATTTTTAACTAGCCTCCGTGCCCACTCATATTCATATTTTTCCTCATGGACTGTGATCTCACTTTCCTCACACTGCTCAGTGCACACAGGACCATTGCCGCCCCGCAACCACAGTCTTTCAAGATATTCTCTCCTCTCTTCACCTTTACTTTATTTTCTTTATTACTTTACTTTAGTTTCTGTGTCTAATCTCTTCACTGATGCTCGCATTTGCTCTTCTCTTCCCTTCATATTGTTCACCTTCTTCCATAACATATTTTTTTTTTCTCCCTGACGTTTGCCGATACTTTCTCATGCTAAGCCTAAGTTGTCCCTCTTTTCAGCCCCAGCATCCTTCCTCCTGACCTGGTACCGCTTCTTCATATATAAATCTCTTAATCACTTGCACATCTTCCATGCAGGTAATCCCCGTGTGCTTCCCCTTTCTCTTTCACGAAGAACTTAACCTCTCTACCCAACACATGCCACATACTTCTTTCACATAGGTAAGCATTGCTAACTTAAATTTTCTCGTTATTTTTGTCATCCACCCCTGTAGTTTGATTTACTTTCTCCTGCTATTCTTTATCTTAATCTCTCCTAGTATCACCTTATACAAGCCTCTTTTCCATGCTCACTCACTTGCACTACCTTCGTTTCAATTGCATCATTTTCTCTTTTGTTAAAGCTCTTTCACACATTCACCCACACCTACACCAAGGAGTGGTCAGACATCCACCAGTCGCCCCTCTGAGCCTCTCTTTGATATGCTTATCAGGACCTAATCCTCTAATGTTTGACTATAACCTTACTTATCAACTTATGTATTCTCAGTTGCCAGTCCTTTTTCGGCAAACAGTTCCACAAGCTGTTCACCATCATCGTTCACATACCGTCTAATTATTCCCTCAGATGCCACATCTCAACTCTTGCCTTCAAATCACCCGTTACAATTCCTTGATCCCTCTCATCAAAATTGTTGACAAGCTCACTCGGCTTCTTATGGAACATTTGCCTCTCTTCTTGACTCCTATCGCTACCGGGCGCATAGACACTAATAATCACTCACTTCTCGTAATCCAATTTCATGCTCACCCACATTAGTCTGAGGCTCACTTCCTTACAGTTCTTCACACACTCCCACAACGCCTTCAGTAGAAGTGACACCCACTGCTTGTTCTCGCCCTTCCACTAACCCCAAACTATGCCTATAGTACATTCCCAAATCGCTCTTCCCCCTTCCCCTTAAGCTTCGTTTCACTCAGAGCCAGAGCATCTAGGTTCCTCTCCTACACCAACTAACTCTCCCTCCTTATCCTGATTACATCAAGGGACATTCAGACACCCAACTCTAAGCATTCGAGAAGGATAAGCACTCATCTCTGTGCTCTTTTGTCAGTCTACTTTCCTCAAACACCAATCTACAGACGCAAGTAAAACATTAACAAGTTGCCTTTCATCCACAGCTACGAATTCATGAGGATATGACGACACGATACACAAATATGATAGTTTTCAGGTGTGTTGCTCATGAAGAGAAACATATCCATCATCTGAAAAGCTTTGCTGTTTACGTCTAGGAAATCTGTCGTGTCACCGGGTCATAAGCCACACACACCCCGAGAATAAAGTGGGAACCCACCACAAATTTCTCACCTAATCTTCTTCCAAATGTTAAGAAATGCATCCTCGCGTTCACACCCACATTCGCCCGTTAATTAAGATATCTCACATGTGATGACTGGCATTATCCACTAGCCTGCGGCGTAAATACCGGGTAATTTTATGCTTATCCAGTGGGTTTATGATCCTGTATATCCTACGAATTTCATCCTTGGCACTCCTTGGCACGGTGATGAACGGGTTGCTTGGAGGACAGTCTACGGGATGTTGTGCGAAAAGAAATAGTCTGCTGAAGTGCGGTGCAAAAAACCGGTCTGTCAGAGCACAGTGCAGGAAGCTGTCTGCTAGAAGAGGTGCAGAAAGCTGTTTGCTGGAAAAAAAAAAAAAAGGTGCAAGAAGTGATCTGCTGATGCACTGTACTGGATGTGGTCTGCTGGAACACGTTGTAGGATATAGTCTCCTGGAACGCCATTACAGGAGGTGGTTTGATGAAACACTATGTAGGAAATAGTGTGCTGGGAAACACTGTACAGGGTTTGGTCTGTTGGAACACGGTGCAGGAAAAGGTCTGCTGGAACATGGTGCTGGATGTGGTTTACTGGAACACAGTGAGGAATATGCTCTGCTGGAATACTGTGTGGGAAGCGGTCCGCTGGAACACGGTGCAGGAAGTGGTCTGTTAGAACCCTGAAGAACGTGGTCTGCTTGAACATGACATGATATGGTCTTCTGGAATATAATGCAGAAAGTGTTCTGCTAGATTACTGTGTCAAATACTTCATTGCCGGCGACCATGACAAAAGATTTCTCCACTTCCTTCAGAGTAGAGGACCAGAGTTGAGTGACTTAGGAGAGAAGGTCACCTGTAGACACAACATCGCGAAAGCCGTATTGCTGATATGAAGGAAGGGAATAAGAATACATTTAAGAAGGTAAAGGTTGGGTTGAGTTTGAATGTTTAGAGACGACAGCAGGAGAGGAGAGAGATGAGTTTATGACTGGAAAGGTTCAAGCAGTCTCCTTTAGGGATGAGTCGCACCAAGACATACCTGGAAAAGAAGTTTGAATCTTATGACACAGACGAAATAAGTGAGCTTATTAAGAAGCACATTCCATGAGGACACGATGAGGTATGCTATAGGGTCAATACGCCTTGCGTCATCCAGTCGAACCAAGTGAAACATGTATTTTGTCTGACAGGAAGGTTTGTAGATTAAAGACACTGGAAATAGATTTTTTTTTACGCAATCTGCCGAAAAAATTTAATGTACTAAACAATAAGAGTTATGTTGTACGCATTGCCGTTACATCACATAGATAATTACAAGGAATGACGGTACTGTAAAATTTATGGCTCGTACACCAGGACCAGAAGATTTACGAAAAGATCCATCGCTTGGTACTTTCTAGCCACTCTGTCACTCAGAGTCACTCACTGAAGTCTAATGACTATTGGAATGTCTCGTACTTCGACATTCTTTTTCTTCGTAAATCTCTCTGTGTACCGTGTGAATATTTAAGGTTATCTAGCTGAACGACAGTTTAGCTGTAGCAAGTCATTAGCGAAAATAGATACATATTTCATTAATAACATTAAAGCAACTGAGTTTGGCTCCAACGTCTACTTCCTTCTCCTTATTTCTCCTTTTATTTCAACTTTCTCCTGTTCACCACACACACATCTAAAATTCTCCAACAAACCGATCTCATAAGTCTTTTGTGTCAGACACGTTGACTGGTCATTAACTGACGGAACGGGTTTGGACTTTAAAGATATTCAGAGCTTGATCTTCAGTCACCTGTGACTGATAAGTCACGCGTGACTTATCTACATCGAAGCGCCTCAAGTGAGCACGAGGATCATATTATTTCACTTTCCCTCCACTCCCAAGAATCTTCCTCGACTTTCATTTGCTCTCGTTTTCAACCCCTGCACCATCTTTATGACCTCCCGCCCCTTTTCTCTTGTACAACTCCCAATCACCTGCGCTCCTTCCCTGCAAATGAATAACTAACTAACAACTTCGTCCTTCACCACTCACTACCCACTCTTTCCCATCTGCCTCTCATCTTCCGCATGCCACACACTTTACTCCATGTAAGCAGAGCTTCCCTAAGCACCTCCCATTCCTCATCCACTCCCTGAGCTACATCTGCTCTCACTTTTTGCCTTTCTACATTGAGGGAAATGACTTTATCGCTATTAGGTTAACTAACCCACCAACATATAGAAAAGTAATATAGTGTTGATGGTGAAAATACAATTTGTTTCACTCAAATCTCGACAGCATTTCAGTGTGGAGGGATGGGCGAAAGCAGTGAGCGTTCATATAAGAAGATAATTACAGAAGGACCAAGTTAAGGAGTTAGGGAGGCGTATAGCCCGCTGCTACTGCGGTGTAAGTAAACGGAAATATTTGCTCTCCATATGCATCATGGACAGTGAAGTATTTTGAAAAAGTATGAGCTAGGGAAGGAGAGAGCATTCTCTGCATTTCTTGTAAACTTGATTACTTGAATTGCACTTGGGAAACCTACAGGAACCTCGGAACTGACTGCTGTGAGTAGCACCAAGGTAGGGGTGAGAGAGAGAGAGAGAGAGAGAGAGAGAGAGAGAGAGAGAGAGAGAGAGAGAGAGAGAGAGAGAGAGAGAGAGAAGCCAACGTAGACTCCCTCTTCCCTCCCAAACCTCGTTTGTCCCTCGCGCCAGCCTGGACATTATATTAGCCTCCCCGTACTTCCTCCTCACCCTAGTCTTCACCCTTCCCCCCAGAGGTTTTTCATCCCCCTTCCCATCCTAGATCTCCCACAACCCATACCGCTAAAGGCCCCACCAGCAAAGTGGATTTCCGGGCCAAATGTAATCCCTGTTCAGTTCCTTATTTCCAGGCTATTTTCTTTTTTTTTTTATGGCTCCATTTTCTCTTCTATTTTTTCCTCCCACATTCCTTTAGTCTTTTTCTGTTCTTATCTTGCAAGAAACCTTATGAGCGCCAGGAGGCTCCTGCAGGGGGTCACTGGAGAACGTAGTCACGTAAAAAAAATAGGAGAGAGACCTGATGGATGCCATTCATCAGCTATCGTTACTGTTAATAATACTGGTGGGAGTGGGCAAGTGAGAGCTCAGTTAAGTGAGGCACTTCCCAAATAAATACTCTCTATCTCTCTCTCTCTCTCTCTCTCTCTCTCTCTCTCTCTCTCTCTCTCTCTCTCTCTCTCTCTCTCTATCTATCTAGCTATCTATCTATCTATCTATCTATCTATCTATCTATCTATCTATATATATATATATATATATATATATATATATATATATATATATATATATATATATATTGGAAAGTATCACAATTTTGCGCGTGATCAAGATATTCCTATGAGTCCACGGGCAAAATGAAACACGATAAGTTCCCAAGTGCACTTTCGTGTAATAATCACATCATCAGAGGAGACACAAGAGAGAAATACAAGCGATGGGCATCAGGCTGGCAGGCAGAAGGTGCCCCAGTTTCTCTACGCTGTGCGTCAGGGACGCTTCAGCTCTTTTGTCTCCAGCAATTTAACTAGTTTTTCCTGAAACTTTTCCGTTCCGCGCCCCCTCACTCCTCCCTCACCATCTACATTTCCCCTAACCCATCAATGTGGCCTAAATATTCTAATAAACCCTTATGAATCATGGCAGTTAGAATAGACGGTAAGTAATGTATGCTAACAGACTCGCTCTCTCTCTCGTTCACTACGGTCGACTGTCACTGTGGCCTAACCCACGAAGGCCAGCTGGGGAAATAGCAGGTTATTTTTTGTCTTTAATTATTCCAAACATTTTCATAAATCATTTATCGATGTAAAGTAATTAGACACTAACGTTTATTCTTTTTTTCTCTAAGTCTCGAAAATCTCCTGCCATCTTGGGGGGCTTAAGGTCCACATTCATGCAGGTCGTAGCCAGAGCCTTGTAAACAAAAAGTCACCATCTAGCCTGCCCCATAACACTGGCCACGCCACACTTGAGGGCCACACGCTCGACAATTTGAGAGGCGCTAGACTCCACCACGAGAGGCTTGCAGGTTTCACGTCATGGTGGGTTCTTCCTTTATCTTCCTCGGTGATGCTGACACCGCCCTGGAGTAAAGTCTACCCAACAAGCTGGCTATAAGAGTTAGGTATATCCAGGGGAACTGTCCTACTCCAGAGGTGTGAGGAGGTGTAGGTTAAATATTATCGGCTGTATTGTGCCACCTCCGCCTTGACTCTAGACCATAGACTGACATGCTAATGTATTCGTATAAGCTGACAGGTTAGGTTAACCATACCGGCAGAGCGCTACTGTCCATGAACGTATGTATGTATGTTGGGTGTCGCACAGTGTTGTATGTGTTGTAAGAAAAAAAAACAACGTTAGTGCATGTGATGTTTAGATGGCTGGTTGGATAGGCGAGAGTATGATATAGTCTTATTAGATTAAGTGATGCGGCATTTTGTGAAATACTCGAGGAAAGAAGGGCGTGATAATCCCCTGAATGCATGCTGTACGAGAGACATTAGTGACTGTGACGCATGCGCCATGCCACCGGGAGTCGAACCTTCATGTGTTCGAATCCTGACCGCAGCATGCAGTCCACATTCTACCCAGCTGTTCATCTTCCTCTCGGGGCTGGTCAGTAAACTGGGTACCAGGCTTGTGTATATATATATATATATATATATATATATATATATATATATATATATATATATATATATATATATATATATATATATTTGTCCGTGTTGTCTCTGCTAACATCAGGAGAGAGAGAGAGAGAGGTTATAACATCTTATTCCATTAAGAATTCCTCCCATCCCTCACGTCCCCCACCATGAAAGAAAAATATCACAGGGCGTTGCGTACCGGGAAACATTCTCATGTACATGTAGTCTGGGTTTTATACACACGACAACGTTAGCTCGGTCGCCCTCATTTTGGTTTTTAAAGGAAGAGCAAACCTTCCTGAGAGTCTCAAAAACTATGTGTGCCAGTAACCAGGTGTTATTGCTAGAGAATGGTGACGTGCTTATGTGGGAACAACATGAAGGCAATAGATTCTCTAGATACTGTTTGAAGAGTCAAGCATTTCCCAGTAACTGTGACCTGGTAACGTATCAAAAGATAGGCTTTTCATTTCCTCCAAAATTCCTTGATACTTTCCCCTTGTCTTTTCTTTTCTCGTTCATGAGTCTCTCTACATTTCAATTAAGGCCTGGCCTTGATGTGGACTGGAGCCTCCACCTCAAACATTGAGCAAAAAATACTTGTTATCCATCTCTTGATTTCCTCCTGTTGTTTGGTGAATCCATTTTGTCTTGTGTCCATGTGGTTTCAGCTGTAGGATTATATCCAACATTGCTTTTGCATGCACTTCTTACCATTATTACTGCTACTCCTACAGCAACATGTACTGCAGGGTATATGCCGTTCCCGAAACTTGAACACAGACCTGTATGTTTCATGGGTCGCTACACTAACCACTATACCACGGAAGCTCTTATGCAGACATGCTTTTGATGCATGACGATTACAAATTCTTGTTTAGGAGTTATGTGTCCATATGTGTATGTGTCTCCCATTCTGAGTGTGCGTGATCTGATTGAAGATTATCTGAGAGCAGGTAAATGGTCTCTCATGTTCTGAGTGTGCGTGATCTGATTGTAGGTTATCTGAGAGCAGGTAAAGGGTCTCTCATGTTCTGAGTGTGCATGATCTGATTGTAGGATATCTGAGAGCAGGTAAATGGTCTCTCATGTTCTGAGTGTGCGTGATCTGATTGTAGGATATCTGAGAGCAGGTAAATGGTCTCTCATGTTCTGAGTGTGCGTGATCTGATTATAGGATATCTGAGAGCAGGTAAATGGTGTCTCCTGTTCTGAGTGTGCCTGATCTGATTGTAGGATATCTGAAAGCAGGTAGAGATGGCTATCAGCAAAGCCAGACACTGACCATTCTGCTTTACACAACCCTACCCTTCCTCACTGGAAAATGGACTGCATTCTGTCACATGAAAATTCATGATGTTATAAGAAGTCTTTGAGTATTAATAGTCCAGCAGTCTGACATTATTGCTATTGAGGCTCAGGAGGGAAAATCAGCGGCGTTTGAGAGCTGACGAATTGGCCTCGGGCATAAGGGACGCGTCGCCCACAGAAGCAGCTAAAACCTTTCCCCAAAGGGATGATGGCCAGTTTGTTGTTATGGCCGACATTCATATCCTGTCGAGTGCTGGGAACCTCTTCGGTTTTGTTTTGGTCTTTCGTGCAACGATCTTACATGTATGTATTCATGTATGAATATGTCATGTATCTATAGCCCCTCCAGGACGAGTTTCTGTGAAAGAGTCATGGTGTTGCCCTGGACCATTTTGATTAAAAAGGCTTCTTGCCGCTCAAGGGTGCGCTACTTCCCGTAGCAGGGAAATGGAGAGTGATTGACTAAAATGTATTCAAAGTGGGACAATCTCGCCAAAGGTGAGTTTTCACTCGTGGTGTAACCTCGAGTAGGAGTGGTCCGGTAACACGCACACACACACAACACACACACACACACACACACACACACACACACACACACACACACACACACACACACTCGTGTATATATATATATATATATATATATATATATATATATATATATATATATATGCTGATAACCACGAGGAAAAATGAAACTCTATAAATCCCTAGTGTATAGTCTTCCTTGAAGATGTAATATGTTAAAGTTCACTCAGGATTAATCGTGTGTTCATATATAGACTAATGATATATGTTATCATCAGTACCAATTTCTCCTCCAACGTGGGTAAATGTACTGGTTGTAAATTGTTCAGTATACTTTACGTTAGAAAAGAAAATATGCTCGATTTTCAAGGAAAACATAGATATTTATCTTAACATTTTTTTTTTTCGTGAAAATGACAAGAAATGGGAATTTTTTTCACCAACATTTTTTGAATTCTGTCCATCGTATCAATATTCATTGTGTCTGTATTTCATAAAAGGGTTAACTTAGCTCTGATTTACCCTAAGTCCTGATGGGCCAGACATCAGCTCTGATGGTCCTTATTGATGTGTCTTCATGTTCTAACAGCTTAACAGCTGGTTTGGTAATAACAAGGTCATTGCTTGAGAATACAACAGATCACATCCGTGAATGGGACTGTGGTTATACCAAGATGAGGTGGCACTGGCTAGGGATAATGGTAAATGGTAGATTTGTTGCTGCAGTTATTAGTAAATCATGTTTGCGTCAGTAGACGTGGTATTAGTGGCAGGTTAATTCTTAGTAGTAAGGAGAACAGTGATGGTAGTAGTAGTATATGAGTAGTGGTAGTGATGGTGAGGCCCCGATAATGATAGATTCAATAGTGATGAGGTGGTATCTGTGAGGCAGCCTGGTGGTAAACAGTGAGGCAGCCTGGTGGTAAAAGGTGAGGGAGCTTGGTGGTAAACAATGAGGCAGCCTGGTGGTAAACAATGAGGCAGCCTGGTGGTAAACAGTGAGGCAACCTGGTGCTAAACAGTGAGGCAGCCTGGTGGTAAACAATGAGGCAGCCTGGTGGTAAACAGTGAGGCAGCCTGGTGGTAAACAGTGAGGCAACCTGGTGCTAAACAGTGAGGCAGCCTGGTGGTAAACAATGAGGCAGCCTGGTGGTAAACAGTGAGGCAGCCTGGTGGTAAACAGTGAGGCAGCCTGGTGGTAAACAGTGAGGCAGCCTGGTGGTAAACAGTGAGGCAGCCTGGTGGTAAACAATGAGGCAGCCTGGTGGTAAACAGTGAGGCAGCCTGGTGGTAAACAGTGAGGCAACCTGGTGGTAAACAGTGAGGCAGCCTGGTGGTAAACAGTGAGGCAGCCTGGTGGTAAACAGTGAGGCAGCCTGGTGGTAAACAGTGAGGCAGCCTGGTGGTAAACAGTGAGGCAAGCCTGGTGGTAAACAGTGAGGCAGCCTGGTGGTAAACAGTGAGGCAGCCTGGTGGTAAACAGTGAGGCAGCCTGGTGGTAAACAGTGAGGCAGCCTGGTGGTAAACAGTGAGGCAGCCTGGTGGTAAACAGTGAGGCAGCCTGGTGGTAAACAATGAGGCAGCCTGGTGGTAAACAGTGAGGCAGCCTGGTGGTAAACAGTGAGGCAGCCTGGTGGTAAACAATGAGGCAGCCTGGTGGTAAACAGTGAGGCAGCCTGGTGGTAAACAGTGAGGCAACCTGGTGGTAAACAGTGAGGCAACCTGGTGGTAAACAGTGAGGCAACCTGGTGGTAAACATGAGGCAGCCTGGTGGTAAACAATGAGCAGCCTGGTGTAAACAATGAGGCAGCCTGGTGGTAAACAGTGAGCAGCCTGGTGGTAAACAGTGAGCAGCCTGGTGGTAAACAATGAGCAGCCTGGTGGTAAACATGAGGCAGCCTGGTGTAAACAGTGAGGCAGCCTGGTGGTAAACATGAGGCAGCCTGGTGTAAACAGTGAGGCAGCCTGGTGTAAACAATGAGGCAGCCTGGTGTAAACAATGAGGCAGCCTGGTGGTAAACATGAGGCAGCCTGTGGTAAACAGTGAGGCAGCCTGTGGTAAACAGTGAGGCAGCCTGGTGTAAACAGTGAGGCAGCCTGGTGGTAAACAATGAGCAGCCTGGTGGTAAACAGTGAGGCAACCTGGTGGTAAACAGTGAGCAGCCTGGTGGTAAACAGTGAGGCAGCCTGTGGTAAACAATGAGCAGCCTGGTGTAAACAATGAGGCAGCCTGGTGTAAACAGTGAGGCAACCTGGTGCTAAACAGTGAGGCAGCCTGGTGTAAACAGTGAGGCAACCTGGTGCTAAACAGTGAGGCAGCCTGGTGTAAACAGTGAGCAGCCTGGTGGTAAACAATGAGCAGCCTGGTGTAAACAGTGAGGCAACCTGGTGCTAAACAGTGAGGCAGCCTGGTGGTAAACATGAGGCAGCCTGGTGTAAACAATGAGGCAGCCTGGTGTAAACAGTGAGGCAGCCTGTGGTAAACAGTGAGCAGCCTGGTGGTAAACATGAGGCAGCCTGGTGTAAACAATGAGGCAGCCTGGTGTAAACAGTGAGGCAACCTGGTGCTAAACAGTGAGGCAGCCTGTGGTAAACAGTGAGGCAACCTGGTGGTAAACAATGAGCAGCCTGGTGTAAACAGTGAGGCAGCCTGTGGTAAACAATGAGCAGCCTGGTGGTAAACATGAGGCAGCCTGGTGTAAACAGTGAGGCAACCTGGTGGTAAACAGTGAGCAGCCTGGTGGTAAACATGAGGCAGCCTGGTGGTAAACAATGAGGCAGCCTGGTGTAAACAGTGAGGCAGCCTGGTGGTAAACATGAGGCAGCCTGGTGTAAACAATGAGGCAGCCTGTGGTAAACAGTGAGGCAACCTGGTGGTAAACATGAGGCAGCCTGGTGTAAACAGTGAGGCAACCTGGTGCTAAACAGTGAGGCAGCCTGTGGTAAACAGTGAGGCAGCCTGGTGCTAAACAGTGAGGCAGCCTGGTGGTAAACATGAGGCAGCCTGGTGTAAACAGTGAGGCAACCTGGTGCTAAACAGTGAGGCAGCCTGGTGGTAAACATGAGGCAGCCTGGTGGTAAACATGAGGCAGCCTGGTGTAAACAGTGAGGCAGCCTGTGGTAAACAGTGAGGCAACCTGGTGCTAAACAGTGAGGCAGCCTGGTGGTAAACATGAGGCAGCCTGGTGGTAAACAGTGAGGCAACCTGGTGCTAAACAGTGAGGCAGCCTGTGGTAAACAATGAGCAGCCTGGTGTAAACAGTGAGGCAACCTGGTGCTAAACAGTGAGGCAACCTGGTGCTAAACAGTGAGGCAGCCTGGTGGTAAACATGAGGCAGCCTGGTGGTAAACAGTGAGCAGCCTGGTGTAAACAGTGAGGCAACCTGGTGCTAAACAGTGAGGCAGCCTGTGGTAAACAGTGAGGCAGCCTGGTGTAAACAGTGAGGCAGCCTGGTGTAAACAGTGAGGCAGCCTGGTGTAAACAGTGAGGCAACCTGGTGCTAAACAGTGAGGCAACCTGGTGGTAAACAGTGAGGCAACCTGGTGGTAAACAGTGAGCAGCCTGGTGGTAAACAGTGAGGCAACCTGGTGGTAAACAGTGAGCAGCCTGGTGGTAAACAGTGAGGCAGCCTGTGGTAAACAATGAGCAGCCTGGTGGTAAACAGTGAGGCAGCCTGGTGTAAACAATGAGGCAGCCTGTGGTAAACAATGAGCAGCCTGGTGTAAACAGTGAGGCAACCTGGTGCTAAACAGTGAGGCAGCCTGTGGTAAACAGTGAGGCAGCCTGGTGTAAACAATGAGGCAGCCTGGTGTAAACAGTGAGGCAACCTGGTGGTAAACAGTGAGGCAACCTGGTGGTAAACAGTGAGCAGCCTGGTGGTAAACATGAGGCAGCCTGGTGGTAAACATGAGGCAGCCTGGTGTAAACAGTGAGGCAACCTGGTGGTAAACAGTGAGGCAGCCTGTGGTAAACAGTGAGGCAACCTGGTGGTAAACAGTGAGGCAGCCTGTGGTAAACAGTGAGGCAGCCTGGTGGTAAACAGTGAGCAGCCTGGTGTAAACAGTGAGGCAGCCTGTGGTAAACAATGAGCAGCCTGGTGTAAACAGTGAGGCAACCTGGTGCTAAACAGTGAGGCAGCCTGGTGTAAACAGTGAGGCAGCCTGGTGTAAACAATGAGGCAGCCTGGTGTAAACAGTGAGGCAGCCTGGTGGTAAACAATGAGCAGCCTGGTGGTAAACATGAGGCAGCCTGGTGTAAACAGTGAGGCAGCCTGGTGTAAACAGTGAGGCAACCTGGTGCTAAACAGTGAGGCAGCCTGGTGGTAAACAATGAGCAGCCTGGTGTAAACAATGAGGCAGCCTGTGGTAAACAGTGAGGCAGCCTGTGGTAAACAGTGAGCAGCCTGGTGGTAAACAGTGAGGCAGCCTGTGGTAAACAGTGAGCAGCCTGGTGGTAAACAATGAGCAGCCTGGTGGTAAACAGTGAGGCAGCCTGGTGTAAACAATGAGGCAGCCTGGTGTAAACAATGAGGCAGCCTGGTGGTAAACATGAGGCAGCCTGGTGTAAACAATGAGGCAGCCTGTGGTAAACAGTGAGGCAACCTGGTGCTAAACAGTGAGGCAACCTGGTGTAAACAGTGAGGCAACCTGGTGCTAAACAGTGAGGCAGCCTGGTGTAAACAATGAGGCAGCCTGGTGTAAACAGTGAGGCAACCTGGTGCTAAACAGTGAGGCAGCCTGTGGTAAACAATGAGCAGCCTGGTGTAAACAATGAGGCAGCCTGGTGTAAACAGTGAGGCAGCCTGGTGGTAAACAGTGAGGCAGCCTGTGGTAAACAATGAGCAGCCTGGTGTAAACAGTGAGGCAACCTGGTGCTAAACAGTGAGGCAGCCTGGTGGTAAACATGAGGCAGCCTGGTGGTAAACAGTGAGGCAGCCTGTGGTAAACAGTGAGCAGCCTGGTGGTAAACATGAGGCAGCCTGGTGTAAACAGTGAGGCAACCTGGTGCTAAACAGTGAGGCAGCCTGGTGTAAACAATGAGGCAGCCTGGTGTAAACAGTGAGGCAGCCTGTGGTAAACAATGAGCAGCCTGGTGGTAAACAGTGAGCAGCCTGGTGGTAAACATGAGGCAGCCTGGTGTAAACAGTGAGGCAACCTGGTGCTAAACAGTGAGGCAGCCTGGTGTAAACAGTGAGGCAGCCTGGTGTAAACAGTGAGGCAGCCTGGTGTAAACAGTGAGGCAGCCTGTGGTAAACAGTGAGGCAACCTGGTGGTAAACAGTGAGGCAGCCTGTGGTAAACAGTGAGGCAGCCTGTGGTAAACAGTGAGCAGCCTGGTGTAAACAGTGAGGCAGCCTGTGGTAAACAGTGAGGCAGCCTGGTGTAAACAGTGAGGCAACCTGGTGGTAAACAATGAGCAGCCTGGTGTAAACAGTGAGGCAGCCTGGTGTAAACAGTGAGGCAGCCTGTGGTAAACAGTCATCTGCTAATACTGAGTTTAACCTTTTCTCTTTAGCCTTTACCTTTACCCAAAGCCAAACTTATATGATATTGATTCCTATCGCGCTTGATTCTCTCTCATTCGCGAGAATATCCATTCCAATCAAGTCGATTTTTCTCATGTTTCCATGTTGTGTTTATTCAGTTTCTTCTTCTCTTCTTCTTCTTCTTCTTCTTCTTCTTCTTCTTCTCTTCTTCTTCTTCTTCTTCTTCTTCTTCTTCTTCTTCTTCTTCTTCTTCCTCGTCTTCCTCTTCTTCTTCCTCGTCTTCTTCTCCTTCTCCTTCTTCTTCTTCTTCTTCCTCGTCGTCTTCTTCTTCTTCTTCTTCTTCTTCTTCTTCTTCTTCTTCTTCTTCAACAACTGGGTATTACCGTCGCTCCATTCCGGACTGCGCTGAAACTTTGCAGACATGTACACGGCTTGAAGACAACGTAGCACAAGTTTGAATCCTGGAACTACTCAGGCGAGACTTTGAATCCCCTGGAGTGTGACCGCTCTCCTATTTCGAACTTCCTAGCCGTTAGATATCGTAATCTCTCGATGACTATTACAGATGGAACGCTTCATGTTGACTACTAAGCGTTCGCAGGTTTTATATGGAACGCATAGAATACGTAGTATAGATACATTTGCGAGAAAATGCAATGTGAAGAAAAGATTTTACTTACATAACAACGTTTCGCTCTGTTAAGCTTAATCAAGTGGCTGACAGACATAGGCAAGACATTAGCTTATATGTGGTTAGTGAGGTAAAGGGTGTAAGGGGACTGGTGAGAGGAAATGGTAAGGGGTTGAGGATCGGGAGGTGTGCTGATGGGAGGGGTAGGAAAATGATAAAGGGTGTGAGGAAGGGGGAGGTGTAGGGGTAGTGAGGCAAGGTAGGGGGCAGGGAAATGGTAAGGGGGTGGAGGGTAAGGGAGTAGGGTGAGACAGTATGTTGGTATGGCAATATCATGGACAACGATGATGTAGTGAGAGAGTAACTAGGAACAGAGATCAAGGTAGGAGGAAGGATGTGAGGGAGATGAACAGATACTGAAAAGAGAGGAGTGTGGATGTAAGAGAAAGAAGAACATAGGAAGAGGAATGAAGGAGGAGGGATCGGTACGTAAGATACAAGGGTGCGAAGGAAAGAAGGGAGAGAGAGAAAGAAGAGAGAGAAAAGAAATTAGGGAGGAGGATTGTAGGGTGTGCAGGAGAGAAATATTCTTTGGAGTTTATATGAACGACCTAACCAAGGAGTTGGCGTGAGGGGCGGACCTGCGTGTACTGATGTCGAGATCTTGGATTTGTCTACTATGGTTTGTATCATCGTTGCTCTCATGTTTCTGTCGTATGTTATGACTGTTCCTTTCAGGTATGAACCGACTGGTTTAATCTTTAACCGTTCGTGCTGTTCTGCCGTGTTTATAATGTAGGGGTAAATGCATTTGTGACGAAACGGAGAGGTTTATTTTGTATCCTATGTCACATCAACATGCGTGGTTTGGAGGCGAGACACGTTGTTGGAGATTTGTAGGTTAGGTTCGATATTTTTCATGGCTTTGACTATGTGTAATTTCTGATTCTGTGGAAGGTGCCAGAATCTATATAGACTGGTCAGGGAAGGTTTGCCTTGTGTGGATCGCTTGTTGATATGATCTACCATTAAACCCCTTGATGTGGGTGTATGTGACCCAGGGCTCTGCAGCCTTCCTTTCGCGCTTGTCGTAGTACCGTCTGTGATTACGTCGTTGGGTTTTATCATTCGTAGCGCCACTGTGTTGAATTTGTTTATGTTTTTATCTTCCTATTCTTTTTTGATTTGTTTAATCGGTTGCCGCCTGACTGTACTGGACGGGTATGTTCTGGGAGTGATATGTTAAAGGCGACTATCTGAGTGGCGTCGTCAGCTGTGTAAGTTGTGAATAGGGTTGGTGATAGGAAGCTGCCCTGTGGGACCTCGCTTAACAAGGGAAATTGGAATGATGTCACAGAGTTGGTGATGGATTCTGTGGTACGTTCGTTGAGAAAGATACACAGTAGATTTGCTTTGATCTCTGGTATGCCTAGGTGAAGTATAGCTGTGGTATTTTTCATTGCATGTCCCCACTTTGTGAAAGAGTTTACTGATTTCTCTTTGTAATTTGTGCCATTTATTTTTTTCCCCTTGTCCTCTGGAAGTAGCGATTACGTCTGCCGCCGTAGCTGAAATGGTGCTTTTGCCCCTTCAGAAGTCGTATCTGTGAGGTTCATGGGAATTGCTGTTTTCAAGGTATCTTTTAACCTAAGGTTTTCAAATTTCTCTCAAAACGTTTCCCTGGGACTTCGAAGAGGGATATGGTGCGGTAGTTCTTCAGCTCTGTTTTCCAGAACTCCTGGTTTTGGTGTCGCTGAAATCAGCTCCAGTGAGGCATTTTGTGGCATATGAAACACAAAGTAAACTGGATGATAATTAGATGATAAAATGTGTTGGAAGTGATACACGAGCTGAGAATGATTGTTCCTCTATTCACGAACTGTCATCAGCATTCGCTCCAAACTCCACGGACATCTGTTACCGCGTTCACATGTCCTTGAATGAACTGAATCATATATGTAAGTATATGATTGCAAGAAGTCACAGTGGTGAGCGTGATCTAGTAGATACATATATGTAATATATATATATATATATATATATATATATATATATATATATATATATATATATATATATATATATATATATATATTTTTTTTTTTTTTTTTTTTTTTTTTTTTTTTTTAAACTTCACCATTTTCCCGCATAAGCGAGGTAGCATTAAGAACAGAAGACTGAGCCTTTGAGAGAATATCCTCACTTGGCCCCCTTCTCTGTTCCTTCTTTTGGAAAATTAAAAACGAGAGGGGAGGATTTCCAGCCCCCCGCTCCTTTCCCTTTTAGTCGCCTTATACAACACGCAGCGAATACGTGGGAAGTATTTTTTCTCCCCTGTCCCCAGCATAATATATATATATATATATATATATATATATATATATATATATGTAATATACTGGAATCGGGTGTCTCGCCACACCGTCTGCGTCATACCCTCAAATGCCCTGTCGACTCCTCATTCCTACCCTCCCTCTCCCGACACATGATGACCCATAAGTTCTCAGTCGGGTTTAGGTCACATCCTTTGCCGGGTCATTTGATTACCTCCACTTCAGGTGTCCCTCAGACCACTCTTTCACTGCTCGTGTGTATTGGACTGCGGACTTTACGCGAGCCTGATCGTGTTCGAGAGCAAGGATGGCCATGGCTTGTACAGAGGTCAACAAGACATCGTCCATATTCTTCACCCGTCCAGCCGACCATCATGTATTCACCAGTTCACCTGGTCCATAAGCCCACATCCATCCCCAGACTGCCGTGGTTCACTCACCCGCTAGACTCCTTCTTAGTGTTGTGCTGAGGGAGTGATCTGCTGTTCCTTGTCTTCCGGCGCTGTCTTGCCTCCTCCCCTTCGGTTGTCATGGTCTTTCATCGGTGAGTGACACAGAGTTCGTCTCTTCTAAATCAACTGATGAACACCAGAGCAAAGCTTAAACACGTATTATTTGAATTCATCTTTCCTTTGCTGTTAGACCATAACCACGAACGTCATTCACACGAAGGCGTGAGCGGGTTGTGAGGTCACGAATGAGCAGCTGCGCAGGTTATAATTCAGCTGCGCTTCTGACGACACCTGCCTCTCTACAGTTGCCTTGCTGACGGCACCTTCCTCCTGGCGAGTGGTGAGTCTTGGTCGTCAGCTGCATGGTCGAGTGACCCTCAACCCCCCCTCCTTCTCTCTCTCTCTCTCTCTCTCTCTCTCAGCCGATATAGAATGGAAGGAGCGATGTGTGTCTCTCTATCTCGTCCACCGCCTTCCCAGGTTCCCACACTCGAGTGATACGTCCTCGACCAGATATGACGTCCGGGATGTTGCTGTGTCTCCTCGCCACTCCTGTATCAGTGACACAGAATTCTGTGCTTATCATGTGGGTGAAATATGATAAATAACTGTAAATGATTTACTCAGTATATGAAGTAGTATTCCAGTATCGCAAACACACTGTATTAATAAGTACATGTCATTTGTAGACAGTAATCATTCCAAGTTAATTTCACTTACCAAATTCAAGCTGAAGAAGAGATCGATGCCAGGCAGCGTATGATGAGGGTTATGTGGTGTGTAGTGACAATGATGGTTTGTTGATTGTTTGGGTTATTAATGGTTGTCAGGGTTCACCAAGCAACATCCACCCACCTAAAGATCTTAAACACCTTCCTAAATTCTGAAAACGCAGACAAGTCATGTCCCCCTTGTGTGGCAATGATGATTCGCTTTACCTTTTGAACTGGGTAGAAGAAGGAAACAGTATTGATATCAAGAATGTACGTTTAATAGAATTCAATGCTCTGGAATATGGGGTTTTACCCCTGGTTGCTCACAATGAATGGTTTTGTTAGGGGAAAAAATAAACTCAGTTCAGGCTGTAGTCAATGTAGTGAGGTCGACGCTGCTTCGATCAAGTTGCTTCGAGACTTTCGCACACGATTGTTCAACATCAGTAGACATGGCTGAGTGTGAGTGGGAGATGTGTCATATATACCTGTACGTAGGTCTAACGCTGTCTCCTCTCTCATGAAATTACGTTACTATGTCGTGTCATGTCGGACACCGACGCAGCATTGTGGGCATGACCTTACCTGACCTTGTGTCATGCTTCTGTTCTCTCAACACTGTTTTGATGTCTTCATTCTACGCTTTTTCAGTGGTTATTGACATTTACGGATGAGAGGTTCTGTAGGGACACCTCAAACTGTTTGCCGACATATGTGGGTATATTTTCTGTTGAAATACTTGTTTTATATAGATATTGTTAGAGATTAGAACTGCCACAATAGTTTTAAGGGAACTTGTAAGCAGGGGATGGGCGAATTCTAATCAATATTGAGATTAACTGCTATGATGATTGCTCTTCGGTGATGCAAGCTGCCAACAAAATCCTCCGCTTTAGCCATGTCTCTTGCAAGGTTATGGGGGGATATCTTGCCGCTGTTGCTTCTTGTCAAACTTTTGGTCTCTTGTGTGAACCTTGGAGGACTTGTGTCGTTTTGTTGGTTCTGCACCGATATCCTTCTGGCAGATGGTGTAGAATGCTTGAAAAGGGCTCTTATCTGCCTGCACCAGCCATGGCCTGAACTCGTCACTCGTTGCCCAGGCATTGCGGTTTTCCTCATCCTATACGTACGGAGCTGCAATATCATAACCTATTTTAAGCATTTCACTATACGGTAAAACAGGTGTGCAGTTTTTCTTAATATTATGAAGGGAGGAAACTACATATTCAACCCTGCGAAGTAAGAGTGTGTGAGGATCACAAGAAAGGGTGTAAGAAGGAGCACTGGAAGAAGGGTTGATTCTATTTTTTTTTTTTTTTATGATATTCTTGGCCAGTCATTGTTGCTGGCGGAATTTTGTGTCGATGCATCTCAACGCTTAAAAGGAACTCACAGCTAGAGAGACGGGATCCCAAAAGGGGATGGGTAAGGAGAGTTACAGGAAGAGGACTAAGGATATAGTATAGACTGACTGACAATTGCAGAAACCCATCAAACATCATTACCAAGTTTGATGAAAATCCATCGAATAGTTTGATAAGAGTTCAAGAACAGACAGGCAGACAGACAGACACACTCAGCCACCCGGGTACAGTCAGGGGCGACATACCGAAAATGATACCACCATCATTTACAGCTGTCGGACCACATTTTCCATGACTAGGATCGAACTTGGCGAGGAGTAGAAGCTCAGAACTGACCTCTCCCTTAGAGGCCAACAGACAGATGATACCCATAGCTTGAAGAACCTCTCAAAAGTTACTTCTGGATCCTGTGTTTCGTAGTAGATGATCCACATTCGTGTGGAATGAAGATCGATTGTTTTGAATAAGAATTTACTTTCAGCAACATAATATACAACTGTTAACAACGTTGTGTTGATGAGAGTAATCATTATAATCCACTAAAAAAAATGCGTTACGCGTTAGGGTAGGCTGGGGCGAAATTGAGCATGCCGAGCAAAATGGGTCACTCAACACTAATATGATTTTGCATATTCGATAAACATCATCAGTGACATTTTTCACTGCACTTACATCACGAGTAACGACAGTGTTGTTCATAAAGGCATAACACATCAAGATATGAAATAAAACAAGAAATCACGCTTTTTAGATGAGTGGATTTTTTTTTTCTTTTTTTTTTTCAACACGTATCAACAACCCACATCTCCGATTTCGGGCCTTTTTTTTTTTATTCACATACGAGTTTCCTCAACACCGCATCACTGTGTTACTGTCCCAGTGTGTGAGGGTCAGGAAGGCGAGAATGGCAAATGACCGTTGCTCCATCCACTCGTTTGCTGATGTGTGCACCCTCGAGGGGGTCCTGTGATATAAACATAACTTATCTATAGTAATTGACAAATTCTATTTAGTATATGCAAGCATATAAAGCGTCTTCTCTTCTGAATTACAAAAGCAAATTGAGACACCTGGCATAAGTTTATTAATAACGACCCAAACAACCAAACTATTACTGATATAGTCATAACCGTTGGCTACTTGATCCCTCCCACTCCATAGAAATGTGACAACACCGCCAGTATACCCTTGCCCTCGCTGTGGGTAAGACGTTGGTCGTATACAGTACAGTACAGTGCCGATGGTATGCGATATATGACTTTAATACGTGATGATTCGTCAGGGAAAAGTTTATCATAAGAGACGATAATTTTAATGTGATAAGTGTCATGAATTGGAACTTTTGCAGAGTGTAACAGATGAATATACCACGCCGCCATGCCGTGAGGGTAAGGGAAGAGAATGTGAGCAAATCGAAAGTAATGTACAGATAATTAGTTTTCAGCTAAAGAAAATCAGTGTGTGTGTGTGTGTGCAATAAGTGTCAGAAATATTCATTTGCTTTCCCTGAGATCCAAGCTTGTGTTTTTGAAAAAAAAAAAAATAATTTGTGTTTGTGAACTCATGACTGAGTCAGGAGGAGTTGATGTAATAACTGTGTTTTGGAAGTGTTAGCTGCCACGTCGCTGTGTACAGTCGCTCATATATCAGATGATGAGTATATGATTCGTTCTTTGAAATGGAGGAAATATTTGTATAGAATGCTGATGAACAACAGATAATTTCATAAGTATAAAAAATTGATAAAAAAAAAAGATGTTTCCTACTTTGGTGAAAAATATGGAGACAAGTTTTGGCAGTATAACCCTTAGAAACTTATATAAAGTGCCTGAATATGGTGTGATTACTTAGAAAACTTTTCTAGTGAAATTACTGCAATATATGTTGTTTGGTGAGCAATAAAGTGAAAAACATTACAAAGCAGTGACTGTAATTGACTTAACTGCAGTTACAAACCTTTATAAACTCATACAGTGTCTGTGATTTCTTGGAAAACTTGTAAAAGTGATTAGTCTTTTGAAAGCCTCGTCACTCATGGTTGATGGCTCGCCGGGCGGCGAAGGGTAAGTACCATAATCACTCATTTATCAACATGTTTGTTAGTCAGGTTTCAACTCGTGTTTGGCTGTATACCAACCGGGGTAAAATTACCATTCCGTTCATCTCCTTGTTTGGGATAGAATTGAAGGTCGGAATGATTCAACAGACATTAAGTACCATCGGAAAGACAATTTCAACCAAACCAAAACCTAACCACACCCAACAAGATTCGCTGATGTCCGAAACGATAATGATACCCCGAACAGTTTGCGCGATCAAGCCTCAAAGGATTACGGGTTATGTTAAACCTTGTGGTGTTCTGGCCACTCTTTTAAGTCATCACCGCAGTTATTGCTCGGTCTTGGTTATATCATCTTGGTTCCTACTTGACACGACTGCATGGGGTCATAGAATTATACGTAACATAAAAGTGTTAAATAGTTATCAGTTAATGGATGTTACGTGACTCTAACGTTCTTAATGAACCCTGGCAGATGATATAGGCTTTAAGACGAAAAAAGTTTTCATATATTCTCCGTAGACAGCCTGAAGTCTAACAGTGCACTAGGTTCCCTCCAAAATCGGTTATGAATTAATAAGACCTAACCTAACCTAACCTAACCTAACCTAACCTAACCTAACCTAACCAAATCAAACCAAACCAAACCTAACTAACAGATGGGCCGAGTTGGTAATAATGGTCAGAGTTAGCAGTGGCCTAGTTGGACCTCCACCGTGCTGACAGGAGATGGCAAAAGTTAAGTGAAGAAAATACATGAGGTGTGAGTAGGTGTATGGTGCTTGTAAGGAGAAGATAGCAGGACTAGCCCGTTAGTTAACAAGGAAGAGAGGATTATTTACAAACAAGTTCTCATTACTAGATTTTGCTAAAAGACAGGGCGAACGCGATGAGTTCACTGCAGAAAATTTGCGAAAAAAAAAACGGGTTCGTGTGAGTTACGAGTTATTATGAATGAGATGGAGACCTCTATATGTCTGTGAACTGAATGCCAGTAGCCCACGTGTGAGTGAAACAAAGGGACACCGACCTACGCCAAGGGAATGATAATCAACAGCCACTGCCGTCATTATCCTTCGATACCTAGGCAGGAAGTACTGGTGATATTCCTCCCTAGTTGGTGGCTGCCTACAACTGAGAGAGAGAGAGAGAGAGAGAGAGAGAGAGAGAGAGAGAGAGAGAGAGAGAGAGAGAGAGAGAGATTGTCGTTGAGCAGTGCTCTGCATCCATGTAGGTCATATTTCATGTGGCTTTACAACACGTCTCCCATGTATCTCTCTCTCTCTCTCAGTGATAGTTGTTCAACCCACTGTCATGGAGATTTGATACGGCGCACCAAATTGTCGTTAGCTGGATTCAGTGGAGGGTCCGCGCTGTGTGTCGTAATCTAATACCACATAATGGCTTGCTGAGTGGTAATCTGGCATCACTAGAGGATTGGCTGTACTGTAAACTGTCTCGGTAAACTCGCACTGCTAGTAAGTTTACTGTGATTTAAACGACTGGAGGGTTTTGCTTTGTCGTATGCACACTCTACTGTAGGACTTAACTGTGTCGTGCACTCACACCACAGGAGAGTTTGCTGCGTCTTAAGTTTGCTTAAATTTGTAACCTTCGTGGTTTTAAGTCTAACTTCTCTGCAGAACACCTTGATGCTTCTTTCCCTGCTCCTCTTCTCTTTGAAACCCAATTGTCCAAGACTGCTTCTGTTTTGCACGATCAGATCTCCAGCTATAATCATTATATATATAATCTCCCTCAACTTTTCCATTCCAAGGGTGAAGCTTGGGCCTATTTCTGTACAAAAAAAAACACCTATTGCCTGTCTCGTGTATTTCGATTCTCCTAATTTTGATGCCATCTGGCTCAAAATCTCTCAACCTTTCATCACCTTGATTTTGTGTTTCGTTTATTTCTCCCCCTAATTTCTCCAGCTACTTCCAGTTCTTCTATTATTTTAGCTCTTGCCAAGAAGCTTTCCTCTCTTCACATCCACGAGCTGAGATCTTCAATGGAGGGGATTTCAATGTGTATCACAAGGATTAGTTAGCTTCTGACCGAGATGATCCTGGTGGGGGCGAGGCCTTTTCTTTTTCACTCTTGAATGAATTGGAACCAATACTTGAACACTCCAGTCAAGGTCCCGAAAGTCACGACCGCTCTTTTGAAACACGTGACCTCTTTTCCCTTCTGAACCTGACCACTGTTCAGAACTATGTATACCCCAATACGGTCCTCTGACCAGAATCTTATTTTCTGTTATTGCTACTTAGGAGCGGTCATACGCCATCCTTGGTTCGAAACGCCAGCTTTTGGCACTTTGGAGAGATCTGAGGTCATTCCTACGCAGCTTCTATATTGGGTTTCCTCTATGATGGATATTGCATCTCTGGCCTTGATGCCTCGGATTGTTCTGAACGTATAGCAGAGGTTCCCTTTGTTGGAATGGACTCCTACCTCCCATCACCTATTCAACATCCACCCTTTCCCTTCCCTTCAACCCATTTTCTTTTTTTTTTTTTTTTTTGGTGGTAGAGGGGGGGGGGGGGATTCCTAAACAAAAACACTTTCCAGTAACTTTTGTAATATGACATATCCTCCTGTTTTCCCACCTGGTCCATATATCGCTAACTCCCCATCTAAAAAAATATGTACCCAAGTATTGGTATAGTGTTTGGGTCAGGTATCTGGTACCAGTAAAGGGGACCACATCAGAACTCTGCCATAATTTCCTGCCTAACTAATGATTGTGTTCCGTATATCATTAATGACAAAAAGTGGGATCGGTTATTGAATGTTATATTCCCAATGACGAATTGCTCTGGTTATGAACGTTCGGGTTTCACAGATGTGTTTCATAGTGTCAGTTAGATTATTAGATTTTTTTTTTTGACTTCAAGAAGTCTACAATGATCTGTGCTTTCTTGTTATCTTATCGCGACTTTGAAGGAGGAAAATAAGGGGTAAGATAACGCAAGGGGGAAAAAAAATAGATGGCAACATGAAACGTACATGAAGAGATTCTGTGATAAGAAACGATATTTGTCTTAACTTCAACATGAAACGTAAATGAAGAGATTCTGTGATAAGAAACGATATTTGTCTTAACTTCAGCGTTACGTTACTAAGGCCGAGAGGGTGGTAGAGGGGGAAGATGTCGACCCAAGTATCTCCCAGGTATTGCAGAAAACGACTGAGATGAGCAGTATCGTTGTGTGTGTGTGTGTGTGTGTGTATGTGTGTGTGTGGGTAGATGGAGGGGGCTGGAAACCCGCCTTTACTCAACTCATTTTTTATATATATAGAATTAAGAACGAAAGGAACAAAGTGGGTTTTCTTTTTTTCTTTTTTCTTTTTTTTTTTCCTCGGCTCAGTTCTTGGTGCTGCCTCACTCAGGTTGGAAAGTGGATTATGCATAAAAGAAAGATATTTGAAAATCTTTTCTCTACGCACTAGTTCCCCTTTACTCACGTTGCATGGTAACTCCACCAACAGACTATGAACGTCCTCGCTTAGTTACATCCACTCTGTAGCTGTTATGTATAATGGATTGAGACTAAAGCCTCTTATCTTCAGCCAAATCCCACAGACCTTTCGGTGGTATCCCTTGGCCACTTCTTAAGCCCTGGTTCGTTCTGCCCGGTGATCGGGTCACTCCTCTCTTCTCTTTTCCTTGATGAGCAAATCTAAGGCCTTTAACCTCTCCTTGTACGTCAGCCCTCGTAATTTTGGTACCATCTTTGTTACCCTTTTCTCATTATCTCTTTGCAGTTCCTAAGGTGTGGGGACCAAACTTGAGAATCATATTCTACTTTTGACTTCATGAGTGACATGAACATCTGGCTTGATATTGCATTACCCATATACTTGAAAGCTGTTATGATATTTGCCTGTAAGCAGTTTATCTTCTCTATCATTTACCTACAGTGGTGCTCTGGCGAGAGACTTGGGACCATGTCAAATTCTAATCATGTTGAGGCCTTCTTTCAGTGTCCCATCCTCATTACTTTACATCTGCGTGGGTTAAATCTCATCAAGCATGGATCAGACCAACTTTTTGCGGATGTCAGTATCCCTTTCTAAAGTCTCCCAATTCCCTTAAGACCCCCGCCTCATCTGTAAGTATATTCAGGCAGGAGTCCATACCCCTCTGGCACATTCTTTACATTGATCAAGAAGAGTTGTGGTCCCAAAACAGACCCCTGCAGCACTCCGCTGGTGACCTTAACCTATTTTGCGACGGCTCCTCTTGCATGCGTCCTCTGTTCCCTTCCACCGAGAGACGATATTTTGAGACAGCTCCTCTTGCATGCGTCCTTTGTTCCCTTCCACCAAGATCTTCTCTCCACCGAAGGAGTCTTCCTCGTACCCCTGCCTCGTGATTCAGTTTCTTAATCAACCTTCCATGTGGTATTGTTTCACATACCTTCAGGCATTCCAGTCACAGACAATCAGCTACGTGTTTTCTCGTGTTCAATACTGTGCTCACTCTCTTAGAAATCTGAGAGGTTCGTTAGGCCAGACATGTTTCCCCTGAAATTATGCGTCATCTTTCACTGAGGTAATATCTCCTCTACGGGACATTAACCACTTGCTTTCTTGTCACTTTTCCCAGTAGTTTACTCAACACACTCGTTGGTCTCCATTTTTATCGATAAGTTACATCATCATTTTTATATTCGGTGCATCATTTATGACCCTCCAAATCTTGAGACACAAGGCTGCTGCATCTTGTGTATGTGTGTGTGTGTGTGTGTGTGTGCGTGTGAGTGTGCGTGTGTGGATAGAGCTAGACAGAGATGTAGGACCATAGGCGGAGGTGACATATTGCGAAGGAGAAGTAAGACAAATCTCTAAGTAACTTGGTTGTGGTGGTGCAGCGTTCATGTCACTTAAGTGCACACACAGCATTCCAGATGCTTCGAGTGTAATGCGCTTATTGTGATGGAGTAAACTGAAAAGTAACTGATCATCTTTAGTGACGACGTAGTGACCCAGGTGTCAGCACAACACAAGGAGTATTACAGGTGGAAGTATTACGAGTGGTGGAGGGATGGTATATTTGGCGGTATACTTGTCACGGGTAAGAGGAAGTTATTGATATCTGTCGACCATAACTCCTGTTCCATGATCCTGCCTCGCAGTACACCCATGCCATTGCGGCCTCAGTCAATAACCATCTGTGACCCGGAGCTTACATCACGCGAGACACTGCAGGCTTTCCCTAGGGGCAGGTAAATCACTCTTGATAACAGGAATAAGTCCGGGGATATTTGCTCATTTACTGCGGCTTACCCAGGTATGACTGGTATGAGGGAAGGGACTTGAGCCTGGAGCCGTAGTGCTATTGGGGGTCTCTCAGTCATTTTTTTCGGTTCATACAGTTTGATGCCTGTCCTTGTATCATGACTATATTCTTGGTTTTCTTGCAGCATGAATGTATCCTTTTCTTTCTTTGTGTCTCCGTTCTATATCCGTCTTCATCAGCCTACATCAGAGTTGTCCACTTGGGATGATATTATCAACGAAAATGACATGAACGTAGATTGGAAAGGCTTCAGAAAACTTTCAAAGCAGTGAAAGGAACATAACGTGTCAGTGCGCAGTAGACTGTTAATTTCTAAAACGAAATCAAGATGATGGAACTGTGAAATGAAAGAAAGTGCCTGTTGTCTAAGAAAGTAGCTCATAATACACTTAGAGAATCTATTAACTAACTCGATAGGGCAAGTTATGTGAATTTGCGTTGAGAAAATAACAGAGTTATACGGCAGAGTAAACATTAACATGAAGCGTATATTACCGAAAATAGGAAAAGAAATCCTAAGGAATTTTACAGCTGTTAGAAACAAGATAGTCATTACTCATTCAGTAATTCCAATGATTACGGAAGATGACTTGGTTCAAGACAACGAAGCCATGGCAAAAATATTAAATGACTTTTTTGCATATGTATTTACGATTGAAGACACAACCCAATTTCCGAATCTTTTTTTTTTTTTATAAGAGAAGGTTCATTTACAGTTTGACACAGAAGCTGGGGACATACTTTCAGCAATAAACGGGATGAAAATGAAAAAAAAGGCAGGCCCTGATAAGTCTTATCAGAGGACAGTGAAAGAGACGAAAGATAAGATAGATAAGCACCTTTATTGCCCTTTTCAATGTGTCACTTGTTACGGGAAAAGTCCCAGATGAATTGAAAGTTTGCCAAGGTATCTCCAATATTCAAATAGGGTAATAAGTCTCTGGGCGAAAATTCTCGTCCTATCAGCTTAATGTATGCTGCTAGAAAGCATGTGGAAACCATCATTCGAGATAGAACTGTAAACTGTTTAGAGTATCACCAGTTAATGAACGATTCTCAGTATAGTTTTTGACGAAATTGCTTACGTCTGACGAATCTGCTTGGTGTATGACGAAAGCAGAGCAGTTGATGTTATGTATCTGGATTTTCTAAAAGCTTACGATAAGGTTCCACATCAAAGTTTATTAGTGAAAATTAAGTTACATGACATTGATGGGGTTGTGCTTCAGTGGACAAGAAACTGGTTGACTAGCAGTAAACAAAGAGTTGTACTAAATGGTTAAGCCTCAGAATGGTTAGACGTAACAAGTGGTGTGCCACAAGGATCAGTCTTGGGACCCGTTCTCTATCCTACATGTACAAAACTGGGAAATAAATCTAAGAATGAATTTGAACGTCTACAGCTTCAAACTAACGTAGCGTCGACTCACCCTTATCGTTGAAAACTTTTATGATGCTTAGGAAAGAGAACTTCATTTTAAAGGTTAACTATACAGTATTTCAGGCTTCCATCGAAAATTGATTAAAAAGCTAGAAAACGAATAACAATCTCCGTCTGAGAAAACGAGTTTGCCTCAAACAATGACTTACATATTTCATCAGTATCTCATATTCTTAGGACCACATTTTATGACATTTTCAACCATGTATTTACAGACGTCTCATAATACAACGCTTCTGCTAATGTTTACATAGATGTACAAAGTAATGAATTACTTGAAGTGCTGTACATTTGTACGTTAGTCAACAAGATGGGGACGATAGTGAAAAAGTTGATATTGAGACTTTTCTCACATTTGAACTAGTCTGTACGAAATGAGTGGGTTTCCAGTGTTACATCACTGACATTGAAGAAGTCACCCATTCAGCCGAGCGACCAGCTATGGCAGATAGAAATGATGCTGTGAGCAATACTCTTTATTTATCACCGTAAACATTGTCCTTATGAGTAAGAAAGCAGATCACAGTGTTACGTGAATACTAGAGCTACATAGATGTAGGTTCAGTAACACAGATAGTATAATAGTAGGCAAGGAATGACGTGGCTCATGCTAGCTAAACCCTGCTTGGCTTATGCAAGCTAAACCCTGCTTGGCTTATGCAAGCTAAACCCTGCGTGGCTTATGCAAGCTAAACCCTACCTCTGTCAACCACCTGGTCTGCCCACGTCAATCATAGAAAAAAAAAAATTACATTCATTCCCACCCAAACTAAGAGGAAAACATCAAACAAATGCCATCCACCATATAACAAAACAGGTGTCATGGCCACCCTAATTATCATCAGACAAATAATGAAGTAACAATATATGTGTTACATTAAACAGTAACAAACACACAGCGAAATCACCGACAAATATTGCCCAACAGCGAATCAGTACTGTTTATGAAGTTTTCAATATACATGCCAGACCCAGTGGCAATACACATATATACAGGAGATATGAATGCTTTGTTCATCAAATAACCAAATGATAACATCTTTTAGCATAAACTGAAACCAAAAAAATGACAAAACAGGTGGAATTACAGAACCGTCAAGGGAGCGACGAGAGTTGTGTGGAGTTTTCGATAGAGAGATGGATAGAAGTTGTGTTTTCGAGGCATTAAACTTGACAAGATATTGTGTTCCCCTTCTGGTGAAGAGATGGGTAGACTCTGGACGGACTGCCGCCACCAGGATTGGAACCTGTGCACTCGGATCTCAGGTGGCCCGTGAATGCGCCGTTGTCCGCATCCCGAACAGCTACCTCACACGTATCGTCATAATCATCTGTCTCACCGTCAGTGTTTTCTTTCATTGTAAAATGCTTTCACGATGGTATTGTCTGCTGTGTCTAAGGTCAGTCATCATCACGGTTTCCATAATGATTGAGTGTGTCTTCCTATGATCAACAGCTGAGGCGCAACCACTCACAACACTTCAACTCTCCAACTGGACAGTCAGAGTTGAAGCGACTTCAGCAGGTAGAGTCTTGGGGGTGTGTGGGTGTCTGTCTGTCTGGCCGGATTAATGGGTAAAGTTTTTTTGTGACCTGAGTTTTCTGAATCTCTTTCTTAAAACAGTTGTTCGATACCACGTCTGATAGTGCCAGTCTTCAGGATACTTTGAGGCAAAGAGACCCTGAAAAGAAACGGAAGAGTCTGAGTTTTTTTTTTTCTGTTTGCTTTATGGTTAGAGATGATGACGTTTTCCTTGTTGTAGTTGTTGTTGTTGCTGTTGTTGTTTTTAAGATGACATAGGGGTGGGAATATCTTGGGAGTATTATTTGTTCTATGTGGCACTGAGTCTTACGTATATGTTTTCGTCTTCATAAACTGTCAACATGGTAATGGTAACAGAGAGTAAAGAGAGATTTACTATCATCTTCTGTCAAGTGTCTTCCACTGACCTGAAACTCAGTTACTAAGTATTACCTCACACTTAACACTGGGGAAATGTACTTAACAATTTTCTTAGCATATAAGGGCACTTTCCTTCCTGCCATTTCAGGGATATTTCACACCTGGATTTAGACCCCCCAGCTTTTGATATTGTACAGAGCACTGTGTCACCTCATCCTGGAGTTGATCCTTCCAGGGCGAATGGCTGTCATATGGTTGTTATTATGTGTGTTATGGGGGAGAGATAGTCCTTACACTCGTGTTGCCTCGTCTCTTAACACACACACACACACACACACACACACACACACACACACACACACACACACACACGCACGCACGCACGCACGCACGTAGCCCTCACCTTGATGTTAAGCTCTTTTATGAGTGGTTAAGTAGTTACAATTACGTCCTCCCAGTTTTATACTACCTGTAATATTGCAACTGCGCATTTTCAGCCGAATGGCTTCCTGGATTCAATAAACCGTTCAGTTTTTTGTTCATCAATATTACACACACACACACACACACACACACACACACACACACACACACAAGAAATTAAGTTGTCAGGTAACCGATAAGTGATTGCGGAAGAAAAATATAATTTCTTATAAAAAAAAGGTACTAGTAAAACCTAATGGATTTCAGATATTTCAGTATCTCGCCCATTTTGCTTGTGTCGTTGAGAATAAATAGTGTTATCTGCGGTTATAAAGGAACGGGAGATAAGAGATAAGAGAGGAAGAAATGCTCAGATAAAACCTCACATCAGTATTTCAAGTAAATTGGACTATATTTTTCTCTCTCATCTTTTAATATATTTTTTTCGATGTTTTTTTTTTTTGTCAGCAAAAACAAATCAGATTCGATTTTGTCAGCAGTGTTTTTATTCTCACGATAGGGCAATATCCTTTGTGATCTAATATCCCCTTTTTACAATATGTCAGAGTGCCATCACCGTCCACACTCAAGTGAACCTTTCCTTCTTTTACTCATGTGATGACGTCTTCCATGCTAGCTGACTTCATGAGGTCTCACCTTTTTCTTTTTCTCTCTTAATCTTCTCTCACTTCTCTATCCTTTGTCATGGTATCTTGTTGCCATTACTTTGTCTTGATATCATCTTGTTATTACTTTGTCTTGATATCATCTTGTTATTACTTTGTCTTGATATCATCTTGCTATTACTTTGTCTTGATATCATCTTGCTATTACTTTGTCTTGATATCATCTTGTTATTACTTTGTCTTGATATCATCTTGCTATTACTTTGTCTTGATATCATCTTGTTATTACTTTGTCTTGATATCATCTTGCTATTACTTTGTCTTGATATCATCTTGCTATTACTTTGTCTTGATATCATCTTGCTATTACTTTGTCTTGATATCATCTTGTTATTACTTTGTCTTGATATCATCTTGTTATTACTTTGTCTTGATATCATCTTGTTATTACTTTGTCTTGATATCATCTTGTTATTACTTTGTCTTGATATCATCTTGTTATTACTTTGTCTTGATATCATCTTGTTATTACTTTGTCTTGATATCATCTTGCTATTACTTTGTCTTGATATCATCTTGCTATTACTTTGTCTTGATATCATCTTGCTATTACTTTGTCTTGATATCATCTTGCTAGTACTTTGTCTTGATATCATCTTGCTATTACTTTGTCTTGATATCATCTTGCTATTACTTTGTCTTGATATCATCTTGCTATTACTTTGTACCACCCAGCCGTCCAACACAAACAGCCACCCAAGATCCAGTTGTCACTCACTACACTACTCATCTGCTGCTCTTAATTCTGTCGCAACTATCTAATTGTCTATTATAACTATCCAGTCGTTTATCATAACTATCCAGTCGTCTGTCATAACTATCCAGTCGTCTGTCATAACTATCTAATTGTCTGTCATAACTATCCAGTCGTCTGCCATAACCATCCAATTGTCTGTCAACTATCCAATCGTCTATCATAACCATCCAATCGTCTTTTATAACTATCTAATCGTCTATCATAACTATCCAATCGTCTATCATAACTATCCAGTCGTCTATCATAACTGTCCAATCGTCTATCATAACTATCCAATCGTCTATCATAACTATGCATCATAACATCTAAATTCAAAGCACAAAAAGCTGTTAAGATAAGATTGGAAAATCATAAGTAGTAAGGAAAATGAATACCATTATAATGATTGTGTCGCCACCAAGGTAAGAGAGTATTCCAAGGCCTTTTGCGTTGCCTAGGATGAACATATACAGTTCACATCTGATCTTTATGTTTTCCAATACTCGTTTTCTGTGTTCGCTTGCTGTCGAATGTGTATACAGCTCTTGAGCATTCCTTGCGTTGCCCAGTATGAACACAGTGCGTGTACCGGAACAGTCTGGAAATTGTAACAGGACACATGGATGGATTTTGCCATTCATTTCCCGTAACGTTGAAATGTAACTCCCAGAACGAGAGGGAACGACTGTTATGCTACACACACACACACACACACACACACACACACACACACACACACACACACACACACACACACACACACACACACACACACACACACACACACACACACATCTTCATTTACACACAGAGGAGCGAGCCATTTGTCTAACATCTATATTTTTGGTGTAGTGGTAAAAAGAGAGAGAGAGAGAGAGAGAGAGAGAGAGAGAGAGAGAGAGAGAGAGAGAGAGAGAGAGAGAGAGAGAGAGAGAGAGTTCAGCTGTTGCATATGCATCGCCATCTCACCATAATGGCCCGTCTGCTTAATGACTTGTACTGAGGCATCATCCATCTCTTAACACTCCGGGCTGTGTGGCTCACAGAGATATCACAGTAACTTGGACAGTATCTTCTTTCGAGGTACTATTCTGTCTTTAAGTAGTCAGTCTGTGGACATTTGCGACCCCTGAACTTGGGAGGTATATCCATTTGAGGGAGGGGGTGTTAGTTGAGGATGAGGAGGGCATTATACAGACGCAGATCCTGAGGTCGGGTTTGAGAACGTTTCACCCCCAGTATCTTAGACTCTTCGTCCAGAGAAATTAATGGCTCGCGATTCACCGCACCTCCAGAAGTTCAGTCATGGTGAGCAAAGTGTCCAACGCCACAGTTCACCGCTCCACGTAGGTCCATTCACTGCACCTCCAGAAGTTCAGTCATGGTGAAGATAGTGTCCAACGACATAGTTCACCGCTCCACGTAGGTCCATTCACTGTACCTCCAGAAGTTCAGTCATGGTGAAGATAGCGTCCAACGACATAGTTCACCGCTCGTCCATTCACTGCACCTCCAGAAGTTCAGTCATGGTGAAGATAGTGTCCAACGCCATAGTTCACCGCTCCACGTAGGTCCATTCACTGCACCTCCAGAAGTTCAGTCATGGTGAAGATAGTGTCCAACGACATAGTTCACCGCTCCACGCAGGTCCATTCACTGTACCTCCAGAAGTTCAGTCATGGTGAAGATAGTGTCCAACGACATAGTTCACCGCTCGTCCATTCACTGCACCTCCAGAAGTTCAGTCATGGTGAAGATAGTGTCCAACGACATAGTTCACCGCTCGTCCATTCACTGCACCTCCAGAAGTTCAGTCATGGTGAAGATAGTGTCCAACGACATAGTTCACCGCTCGTCCATTCACTGCACCTCCAGAAGTTCAGTCATGGTGAGGAAAGTGTCCAACGAAAAGTTCACTGCTCCACGTAGGTCCATACATGTTATGTGGCTGAGGCAGAGAACACTACGGTGCCTGTCTTCACTTTACGACATCACTCTTGCTATCAGAGATGATGATGTGGGGTCAGAGGTCAGAGGAAAGCATGGAAGTTAGGTGTACTTTGTAATCTCTCGCTCACGTTCACAAACTGGAAAAAAAAAGATAAGGAAAATGAAGGATATAATAAGGTCAATGTGTCCCGAAGCGTCATGCACAGATCCTGGACGTCCGTCGCCTCAGTGCATAGTGACAACGTCCAGTGAGCTTCATTATACACTAATAACGTGCAGTAAGTCTCATTATACACTAATAACGTGCAGTAAGTCTCATTATACACTAATAACGTGCAGTAAGTCTCATTATACACTAATAACGTCCAGTCAGCCTCATTATACACTAATAACGTCCAGTAAGTCTCATTATACAGTAATAACGTGCAGTCAGCCTCATTATACACTAATAACGTCCAGTAAGTCTCATTAAACAGTAATAACTTCCAGTCAGCCTCATTATACACTAATAACGTCCAGTAAGTCTCATTATACAGTAATAACGTCCAGTAAGTCTCATTATCCTGTATTAACGTCCAGTCAGCCTCATTATACACTAATAACGTCCAGTAAGTCTCATTATACAGTAATAACGTCCAGTAAGTCTCATTATCCTGTATTAACGTCCAGTCAGCCTCATTATACACTAATAACGTCCAGTAAGTCTCATTATACACTAATAACGTCCAGCAAGTCTCATTATACACTAATAACGTCCAGTAAGTCTCATTATACACTAATAACGTCCAATCAGCTTCATTATACACTAATAACGTCCAGTAAGTCTCATTATACACTAATAACGTCCAGCCAGCCTCATTATACACTAATAACGTCCAGCAAGTCTCATTATACACTAATAACGTCCAGTAAGTCTCATTATACACTAATAACGTCCAATCAGCTTCATTATACACTAATAACGTCCAGTAAGTCTCATTATACACTAATAACGTCCAGCCAGCCTCATTATACACTAATTACGTCCAGTAAGTCTCATTATACTGTAATAACGTCCAGTCAGTCTTGCTAAACATTAATAACGTCCAGTAAGTCTCATTATACAGCAGTGAGATCATTTGAGTCTTATTACACAGCAATAACGTCCAGTGAGTCTTGGTGCACATTCATTATGAGTATCAGTCAGTACAGGATGTTGACAACCACTGTGATTCAACACAAGATACATCGTAAAGGCAGAAACAACACGTACATAGTCTCTGCATAATGGAAATAAACTGAGTCTTGGTATTATCAAAACTTTTCGTCCATGTAAGAAAATATTAGTAAAAAAAAAAACAGTTTATGTCTGTATAATATAAGTACTTACATTTTGATGATGAATCGTACAATATATACTTACACTTTGATAATGAAACGTATAATATATACTTACACCGATAATGAAACGTACAATATATACTTACACTTTGATAATGAAACGTATAATATATACTTACACTGATAATGAAACGTACAATATATACTTAAACTTTGATAATGAAACGTATAATATATACTTACACTGATAATGAAACGTACGACATATACTTACACTTTGATAATGAAACGGACGATACATACTTACACTTTGATAATGAAACATACAGTTCATACATACACTTTGGCAATGAAACATTACTTTCGTGTATTGAAATATCATGTAGCAAGCCATTAGAGAGTGATGACTTGCAAGTGGTCTGGTTAGAAAGCAATGAAACAGAGAGTCTACCAGGCGAAGTGAAGCACGGGTCATATATATATATACCACAGCCGTTTCTCGGGTACAGTGATATAGTGTTTCACTTAAGGTCCGAAACTTTAGGGCTAAGAAAACTGATATCCGGAGACGTGGCGTGATATATGACTCAATAAGGCCAGAGGAGCTCATTAACTACTCGAAGTTGCTGGGGTGTGTGTGAGAGGGAACCTGGCATCTCCGGTGTAGGCAGCAGCAACAGCAGCAGACAGGGTAATTATGGTGCTCTGCCATGGCTATCACGCTGGTTGTATGGCCGCCCATCAACTCCCAGGGCTTGGTGGGGGAGAGAGAGAGAGAGAGAAAGAGAGAGAGGGGGGAGTGGCTGGGCTGGATTAGAGACGAGGAGAGAGAGAGAGAGAGAGAGAGAGAGAGAGAGAGAGAGAGAGAGAGAGAGAGAGAGAGAGAGAGAGATGGGGGAGTGGCTGGGCTGGATTAGAGACGAGGAGAGAGAGAGAGAGAGAGAGAGAGAGAGAGAGAGAGAGAGAGAGAGAGAGAGAGAAAGAGAGAGAGAGAGAGAGAGATGTGCACGAACGCGGATGGTAAATGATGATGTGATAAATCCTTGACTATATTTACGATTAAGGGCGTTCAGTGAGTCTGTATTCATCGATTCAGTTAGAAAAAAAAAAAAAGGGGAAAAATTCGTTTCGTGTAGTGTGGATATTGGTACAAGGGTGTCCACCATACGTGAGGTGTTACATGCGAACGGAAGGTATGAACGACTGGGCTGTCTCGTCATTTTAAGTCTGACTTTATTGAATGAGGATGAGGTATACTCCCGTTTCTTTGTGGTTTTATCTGCATATTTCGTGTGTGGCGGGGTGGCGACGGAAATGGATGAAGGCAGCAAGTTATACATCAGTCATTATTATTGTACAGCTGGATCACTCCTTCCCTCCTGACTGACACCCACACTATCTCCTTTAAAACCCCTCGTCATTATCCTTCTTCAGTGCTCCCTCCTTACTATTACTATCCCTCCCTTCTACTATCCCTCCCTTCTTACTATCCTCTCCCTTCTTACTATCCCTCCCCTCTCACTATCCCTCCCCTCTTACTATCCCTCCCCTTCTATCTTCTCTCCTCTTTAATACCCTCCCTCTTTACTATCCCTCCCTCCTTACTATCCCTCCCCCCTTGCTATTCTTCCTCCCTTACTATCCCTCGTTCTTTCCTACCCCTCCCACCTTACTATCCCTTCCTCCTTAGTATCCCTTCCTCCTTACTATCCCTTCCTCCTTACTATTACTATCCCTCCCTTCTTACTATCCCTCCCTCCTTACTATTACTATCCCTCCCTCCTTACTATTACTATCCCTCCCTCCTTACTATCCCTTCCTCCTTACTATCCCTCCCTCCTTACTATTACTATCCCTCCCTCCTTACTATTACTATCCCTCCCTCCTTACTATTACTATCCCTCCCTTCTTACTATCCCTCCCTCCTTACTATTACTATCCCTCCCTTCTTACTATCCCTCCCTCCTTACTATTACTATCCCTCCCTCCTTACTATTACTATCCCTCCCTTCTTACTATCCCTTCCTCCTTAGTATCCCTTCCTCCTTACTATCCCTTCCTCCTTACTATCCCTTCCTCTTTACTATTACTATCCCTCCCTCCTTACTATTACTATCCCTCCCTCCTTACTATTACTATCCCTCCCTCCTTACTATTACTATCCCTCCCTCCTTACTATTACTATCCCTCCCTCCTTACTATTACTATCCCTCCCTCCTTACTATCCCTCCCTCCTTACTATCCCTTCCTCCTTACTATCCCTCCCTTCTTACTATCCCTCCCTCCTTACTATTACTATCCCTCCCTTCTTACTATCCCTCCCTCCTTACTATCCCTCCCTCCTTACTATTACTGTCACTCCCTCCTTACTATCCCTCCCTCCTTACTATCCCTCCCTTCTTACTATCCCTCCCTCCTTACTATCCTCCCTTCTTACTATCCCTCCCTCCTTACTATCCCTCCCTCCTTACTATCCCTCCCTTCTTACAATCCTCTCCTCCTTAATACATTCCCTCCTTACAATTCCTTCCTCTTTCATATCCTCCTTCCTTGCTATCCCTTCTCATTCACTATCCTCTCCACTAACCCTATCCCCACTATCCCTAGATCCCGCCGCCTTGCGCTGCCCTTCACTGACACTATTACGTCCTAAGACACTATTTGGACAATGTTATCCCCACGATCGGGGCTTCAGTTGCAGACTATGGCGTAACGGTGTCTCGTTTCTTATTAAGCAGAAAACTTGGGCGACCGTGAATTCTGTTGAAGAGGAATAAAGAGAGAGAGAGGATCTCTCTCTCTCTCTATATATATATATATAAATATATATATAATATATATATATATATACTATATATATATATAATATATATATATAATATATATATATATATCTATATATATATATAATATATATATATAATATATATATATATACTATATATATATATATATATTATTTTTTTTTATCATTTTTGCTTTATCGCTGTCTCCCGCGTTAGCGAAGTAGCGCAAGGAAACAGACGAAAGAATGGCCCAACCCACCCACATACACATGTATTATATATACACGTCCACACACGCAAATGTACATACCTATACATCTCAATGTACACATATATATACACACACAGACATATACATATATACACATGTACGTAATTCATACTGTCTGCCTTTATTTATTCCCATCGCCACCTCGCCACACATGGAATAACAACCCCCTCCCCCCTCATGTGTGCGAGGTAACGCTAGGAAAAGACAACAAAGGCCCCATTCGTTCACACTCAGTCTCTAGCTGTCATGTAATAATGCACCGAAACCACAGCTCCCTTTCCACATCCAGGCCCCACAGAACTTTCCATGGTTTACCCCAGAGAAAGTTCTGTGATTGTCCAAAACGTTTTGGACAATCACATGTTTACCAAATGGCGCCCTAGCTCCGTCTCTTCGATGTATATCAACTGACTGTTATATTTCCCTCTTGTGTCTCCCCTGATGATGTGATTATTACACGAAAGTGCACTTGGGAACTTTTTGTGTTTCATTTTCCACGTGGACTCAGAGGAATTTGTGATCACGCGCAAAATTGTGATCCTTTCCAATATATATATATATAATATATAATATATATATATAATATATATATATATATTATATATATATATATAATATATTATATATATATATATCTATATATATATATATTATATATATATATATTATTTTTTTTTATCATTTTTGCTTTATCGCTGTCTCCCGCGTTAGCGAAGTAGCGCAAGGAAACAGACGAAAGAATGGCCCAACCCACCCACATACACATGTATTATATATACACGTCCACACACGCAAATATACATACCTATACATCTCAATGTACACATATATATACACACACACACACACACACACACACACACACAGACACACACACACACACACACACACACACACACACACACACACACACACACACACACACACACACACACACACACACACACACATATTTTTGTAGGGAGGAATACTTTTCCTTCATGTGTTGTAGAGGATATGTGGATCAGGTGTTTGATCTGATGAATGTAGGAGATATTCTTGAAGTAAAAAACTTATGGGATATAGAACGTCTGGGACGATTTGCCCATTGGAGTGGCTGAAATAATTGCCAGAGACATGGTTAAGAACAGACTTGATAGATATTTAACTTCAGGGCAACGAATTACATTATTTGCACCGCCTTAGCCATACCGACAATGTGCAAGTTATCAATTGTGGATTATCTTTATATATTCTAACTTTTGCCACAATGATCTGTGAGTTTGTGATATCTTCCACTATTTCAAACAGCCCCGAAAGAACTCAAATAGTCTGCTGGTGTTTGAATTCCTCTGTATTTTGCATTCCTTTTAACTTGTATGCAGTGTTAATGGATATGGAGAAAGCGTATAATAAGGTTGATAGAGATAATCTGTGGCAGGTGTTACGAATATATATGGAAGGAGAGCTGCTACAAGCATTGAGTTTTTTTTTTTTTTAAGATATAAAGTGGGTCTCCGGGAGGGTTGTGAGATGTCACCATAAGTGTTTAATTTGTTATGGACGGGGAGGTGAGGAAGGTAGATGCAAGGGTTCTGGAGAGAGAGAGGAGCAGATATACTGTCTGATGGAGGTGAGGGGAGGTGACGTGAGTTAGTTGTTTGCTAATGACGCTGTGCTGTGGCAGATGCGTCTGAGAAACTACAGAGGCTGGTGTTAGAGTGTGGGAGAGTGTGCGGAAAGAGAAAGTTGTGAATAGATGTGAATAATAAAAGCAAAGGTAAAGACAGACCGATTATTTGGTATTTGTTTGAGTCTGAATGAAGCGAACTTGGAGGAGGCGAGGTGTTAGACACCTGGGAGTAAATATGGTAGCGAATGGAACCATGAGAGCTGAAGTGAGCTATAAGGTGGGTAAGGGGGCAAAGGTTTTAGATGCCTTGCGGAAAATGTGGAAAGAGAGATCACTGTCTTGGAGGGCAAAGATAGGTATGTTTGACGGTATGGTAGTCCCGTCGCTGTTATGTAGATGTGAGGCGTTGGCCTTTGATAAAAAAGGTAAGGAGGATGGATATGCTGAAAGTAAAATGTTTGAGGACGGTATGTGGTGTGAGGAGGGTTTGATCAACTAAGAAATTGCAGAGTAAGAGAGAGGTGTGGCAGTAAGTGGATTACGTATGGCAGAACTAAAGCGCGTGTGCTAAAATGGTTTGATCTCATGAAGAGGATGAGTAAGGAGAGGATGATTAAGAATTTAATCGTGTCAGAAGTGGAAGGAGCAAGAAAAGAAGGGGAAACCAAGGAGGAGATGCAGGAATGGAGTGAAAGAGGGTTTGGGTGCCAGAACTTGCAGGAGGGTGTGGGGCATGCATGGGATTGAGCGATATGGCATGCGAGGGACGACATTTGATCAGGGAACTGAAGCAAGGCATATGAAGCGGCTGGCGAAAACTGTAGAAAGGCCTTTGGAGCTTGAATGTGGATAGGGTGCTCTGGTTTCTGCGCAGTATACATGACAGGTAGAAAATGAGGCCTTTTTTTCGTCTGTCCCTGGCTCTACCTCGCCAACGCAGAACATGGCGGACTCGTGTGAAAAAAAAAAGAAATATATTTATGTATATATGAGACACCCTACTTCCTTAGGAACATACAAGCACATTCATAAGACACTACTCAATATTCATCAAAAACCAATCTGGCACCTGAATTGGAAAGTCGTAAAAAAATCTACACAAAATTCATCGAGAAACAACTGCTCACCATTATTACATTTACATATAAAATATTCAAATCCAGAATAATGAGAAAACGTAATTACATTTCAGCATAACATTATTTTCGTAGATAAGTTTACCGTATTGTATGTCAGAGAATCAAGTGTTTCACTTGTGTTCATAAAAGAGAATAGTCATTACGTGTTTCTTTGCTTGCGTATTTCAACACGACATCAGAACTATTGAATACGATAGCCACATGCCTTTAGGCAAGTTCTGAACATAAATGATCAATAGGAAAGACAAATAGGAAGAAGAAGAATAAATAGAATGAGTATGAGAGATTATTATACATAGATTATATCTCATGGGAAAAAAAGACGTGGAGGAAGGGAGGAGCAAAGGAGTGAACAAAGGACTGAAAGAAGAAGAAAGGATGGTAGAAATGGGGAGTGTGCAAACGAAAGGAATTATTGATACTGGATGAAAGAGGAAAGGAAGCGAATTAGTACCTTCTGTCTCCTCTTCACACAAAACCCCTTGAGTCATCCAGATGTATTGCAAGATACAAAAGTCTTGCATCCTGGCATTGCAAGATATAGTCGCTCATCTGTGTGTCAGTAATACATGATGACATCAAACCTTTATGACATCAACTGACATATATATATATATATATATATATATATATATATATATATATATATATATATATATATATATATATATATATATATCTTCTTTCTTTCATACTATTCGCCATTTCCACTGATAGCAAGGTAGCGTCAAGAACAGAGGACTGGGCCCCTGAGGGAATATTCTCACCTGACCCACCCCTCCGCTCCTTCTTTTGGAAAAAAAAAAAAAAAGAAAAATGAGAGGGGAGGATTTCCAGCCCCCCGCTCCCTTCCCTTTTAGTCGCCTTCTACGACACGCAGGGAATACGTGGGAAGTATTCTTTCTCCCCTATCCCCAGGGATATATATATATATATATATATATATATATATATATATATATATATATATATATATATATATATATATATATATATATTATTTTTTTTTATCATTTTTGCTTTATCGCTGTCTCCCGCGTTAGCGAAGTAGCGCAAGGAAACAGACGAAAGAATGGCCCAACCCACCCACATACACATGTATATATATACACGTCCACACACGCAAATGTACATACCTATACATCTCAATGTACACATATATATACACACACAGACATATACATATATACACATGTACGTAATTCATACTGTCTGCCTTTATTTATTCCCATCGCCACCTCGCCACACATGGAATAACAACCCCCTCCCCCCTCATGTGTGCGAGGTAGCGCTAGGAAAAGACAACAAAGGCCCCATTCGTTCACACTCAGTCTCTAGCTGTCATGTAATAATGCACCGAAACCACAGCTCCCTTTCCACATCCAGGCCCCACAGAACTTTCCATGGTTTACCCCAGAGAAAGTTCTGTGATTGTCCAAAACGTTTTGGACAATCACATGTTTACCAAATGGCGTCCTAGCTTCGTCTCTTCGATGTATATCAACTGACTGTTATATTTCCCTCTTGTGTCTCCCCTGATGATGTGATTATTACACGAAAGTGCACTTGGGAACTTTTTGTGTTTCATTTTCCACGTGGACTCATAGGAATATCTTGATCACGCGCAAAATTGTGATCCTTTCCAATATATATATATATATATATATATATATATATATATATATATATATATATATATATATATATATATATATATATACATATCAGATATGATGATGTGATCATCATTAGAGATATTATGTCCTGACCTTCTCATCTGAATAATTCATCAAACAGCACGCGAGAGCTTGCAGCCTTACTCAAACACCAGACATTAATCTCGCAGGCAATAATCAAGAGGCAGGAACACAGCGCTCCCAATATTGTGTTCCCTGTCCATGCTGCCTCCCAGGCTTGTGGATAACCTAACACAGAGCAAGCACAATAATATATATATATATATATATATATATATATATATATATATATATATATATATATATATATATATATCATCCCTGGGGATACGGGAGAAAGAATACTTCCCACGTATTTCCTTCGTGTCGTAGAGGGCGACTAAAAGGGGAGGGAGCGAGGGGCTGGAAATCCTCCCCTCTCGTTTTTGATTTTCCAAAAGAAGGAACAGAGATGGGGACCAAGTGAAGATATTCCCTCAAAGGCTCAGTCTTCTATTCTTAACGTTACCCCGCTAATGTGGGAAATGGCGAATAGTATAGAAAAAAAAAAAAAAAATATATATATATATATATATATATATATATATATATATATATGTATATATATATATATATATATATATATATATATATATATATATATATATATATATATATATGTGTGTGTGTGTGTGTGTGTGTGTGTAAGAGATGAAAGGAAGAGAAAAAAAAATAGTACAGATATGAAATGATAGAAAGAATGCAAATGTAGACCTAGAGATGATATGGAGATATGAGATGACATTACTTCAAACCCTCTGTTAAGACCAGTGTATCACGATGGCCCATATATCATGGTTTTAAAGAACCCTTTAATCATGAGGCTAATGACCCAATTAGTCCTGAGAATCGCCAGGCTTACAGCGATCACTCACTCCCATAGAGGCTACAGGAAAGCCATTAACATTCATTAGAACATTAATAGCCTAATTAAACATCCTAACACATAAAATGGCTACGTCACTGACAGAGAAGCGGGCGAGGACTGTCATAACAGTGTGCGATCGTCTCCTTAAATCATACCACGTCGCTATGCATGGGTATAGATGCTATAACATGGATAAGAAAATGGTATTGCATCCTATCAGCATACTGGCGTCAACGCTACGAGTAAATACAAACGAGATCAACAGTAACGGTATAAGATTGAAGAGAAAAAAAAGAAGGATCATGGGGGAAGACATGCATATGTATTCAAGGCCACAGTGGGAAGCCTTTATGACATTCTAGAGGTCTCTTGATTCTATTGGAGACTTTGATGCTACGTGTTTTGTCCACTGCTAACTTAATTCTCCCAAATACAACTACATTGCTTACACATCCCTGTCTTTGTATTATCCTCACACCATAATGTTTTGGTCAGTGACTCGCTAAATGGTTCATGAGCGTGTCAGTGATTCATGCGGTCTCCCTCGAGGTTTGAGCAGCGAGGGTTGGTCTTTGTGAGAGAGAGAGAGAGAGAGAGAGAGAGAGAGAGAGAGAGAGAGAGAGAGAGAGAGAGAGAGAGAGAGAGAGAGAGAGAGAGGCCTTCCCCATCGGCTGACCCCTGGCATCTGCATGATACCTCTCGGTTGCCAACGGCTGATTTACCCCTAAGATATTCTCACGTATCTCCGTTGTTCTGTTATAATCTACGCCCATACTTCCTAGTTATCACAGTCATAACGCAATGCTAACTGCTACATGTGAGAACCATTACGGCTTCCCCCGAAGACCACGGTTCCGTCATGTCTGGTAGAGCGGAGGTTTGGGTAACACCGTGGCTCGTATACCACCACACACCTGCCTCTTACTTCGAGTCTGCTACACACACACACACACACACACACACACACACACACACACACACACACACACACACACACACACACACATATATATATTTTTTTTTTTTCTTTTTTTTTCAAACTATTCGCCATTTCCCGCGTTAGCGAGGTAGCGTTAAGAACAGAGGACTGGGCCATTGAGGGAATATCTTCACCTGGCCCCCTTCTCTGTTCCTTCTTTTGGAAAATTAAAAAAAAAAAAAAAAAAAAAAATTGAGAGGGGAGGATTTCCAGCCCCCCGCTCCCTCCCCTTTTAGTCGCCTTCTACGACACGCAGGGAATACGTGGGAAGTATTCTTTCTCCCCTATCCCCAGGGATAACATATATATATATATATATATATATATATATATATATATATATATATATATATATATATATAGATAGATAGATAGATAGATAGATAGATAGATAGAGAGAGAGAGAGAGAGAGAGAGAGAGAGAGAGGAGAAATACAATTTCTAAAGGCCCCTACAGCCTTAGGCTGTGCCACTTTTAGTAGCAGGGAAAGGTAGATTCCTTTGGAGTCAGAATTTCTTTGACAATACAGTGCATCCTGTGATACAGATACGCCAAAGGTACCTTTTCACCAGAGGGTGGAGTCCGGTAACACCTTGTGAGTGAAGTGCATTGTATAAATGAAATAAAGAACATAACTCACAATTATCAACCAGTTGATTAAGTGTATAAATGTAGTAAAGGTGAGGTTATTGCTGAAGTGAAGGTTTAGTCTGAAATGATGAAACATTTTTCGAACTTTGATTATGCTTGTGGATATTAAGTAGGCAGTGAATGTAGAATATGTAGAATATGCAAGATTAACGTTCAAATGAAGTGTATAACGAAGATACAGTATATCCCGGAGAGAGGAACATGTTTTAGGCTTAGTGAAGATTTAATACGTAGTTTAGGTACAGTGTGTATGTACTTCATGATGATGGAATGTAATAAAAGAATACAATACTTAGATTGCTCTAAGTATATGTAGGATAAAGGTCATCCAAAGACCAGAACTGTGCCAGCTTCAAAAACGTAGCTCATCTCTAACATCATCACTTCAGTGGTGATGAAGTGGACGGTATATATTCGGTACATATCGTGTGTACTGACAGTGGACCATGGCCTACATCAGGGTCAGCCAGAGTTGTGGTGTCGAGGATGGAAGTGAAGATGCGTCTCTCAAGGCTAACAGTGGGTGGAGTTACTAGGTCTATCAAAGCATATCCCGTTCGCTCGCGAATGTTAGACTTGTGTGTGTAGAATCATCTGCTCATGGTTCTCTCTCTCTCTCTCTCTCTCTCTCTCTCTCTCTCTCTCTCTCTCTCTCTCTCTCTCTCTCTCTCTCTCTCTCTCTCTCTCTTCATAGGTTCCTCATACCTACCTCATTATGTACCAGCCTCTCTTGCTCCTCACAGTCCTTCCCTTCTTATTCGCTCGCGAATGTTGACTTGTGTAGAATCATCTGCTCATGGTTCTCTCTCTCTCTCTCTCTCTCTCTCTCTCTCTCTCTCTCTCTCTCTCTCTCTCTCTTCATAGGTTCCTCATACCTACCTCATTATGTACCAGCCTCTCTTGCTCCTCACAGTCCTTCCCTTCTTATTCGCTCGCGAATGTTGACTTGTGTAGAATCATCTGCTCATGGTTCTCTCTCTCTCTCTCTCTCTCTCTCTCTCTCTCTCTCTCTCTCTCTCTCTCTCTCTCTCTCTCTCTCTCTCTCTCTCTCTCTCTCTCTCTCTCTCTTCATAGGTTCCTCATACCTACCTCATTATGAACCAGCCTCTCTTGCTCCTCGCTATCCTTCTCTTCTTAAGCATCATTCTAGGATTTTTCTATCAATATTTTCGTTTTTTCCTCTGTACACTTCCTCATCTCTCAAGTGATTAATTCTAACGCAGGCCTCACATTGCCCATGAGCGATAGATGTATTTGATTCGAAACACAAACCTACGATATCATTTATATTTCTGAATCCGAGTATGTGCCCACTTACACGTAAAACAAAAATGCAAGGAAAGAATGACGCAAAACAGCACGTAGAATACGCACATACGCACCGACAGAGGTACACCAAAACACACACACACACACAATATGATGAGAGTTATGAAGGAGGCGGTAATATCCGGTTGAAGCGTCAGAGCGAGAGCGTCAGTCAGGCAGGAGCCAGCAACACAGGCGCCCCGGCAATATCAGCCACGCCTCCTCCTCCACACTGGCCACCCGCCCGCTACCCACCCACCAACTGACTCACATAAAAGCCTTTATGAGACATTTATCAACAGTTATCCCCCATGTTCCCTTTTCAGGAAATTACACCCAGACCCCTTTTTTTGCTGGTATTGTGTGGCCATGATAAAAGCATATATATATATATATATATATATATATATATATATATATATATATATATATATATATATATATATATATACATATATCTCTCTTTTCTTTCAAACTATTCACCATTTCCCGCGTTGGCAAGTTAGCGTTAAGAACAGAGGACTGGGTCTCTGAGGGAATATCCTCACCTGGCCCCCTTCTCTGTTCCTTCTTTTGGAAAATCAAAAAAAAAAAAAAAAACAAGACGGGAGGATTTCCAGCCCCCCGCTCCCTTCCCTTTTAGTCGCTTTCTACGACACGCAGGGAATACGTGGGAAGTATTCTTTCTCCCCTATCCCCAGGGGTATATATATATATATATATATATATATATATATATATATATATATATATATATATATATATACATATATATGTTTGTACGTACGTCGCCTCAAACCTTTTTTTTTCCTATAGTTGTAATGACCGTATATCATTGCTGAGGATGCATCATGTAGGATAGTCGAGATTTCTGATGTCTCGTTGACCCATATGTACGTGCCATGTGTCTTAGTATGTAGGACCGGGTATGATGTATCAATTGATGGGTCACATGTCAAAGATCACGTCAATGCAAACGTATGACGCACCTAATCATCATAGTACTTGTATTCTACCTGTATATATATAGCCCTCTGTAATTTGAGAAATTATATTTGCCTCGCTTGTCTTTAAATAGTGGGTATTTTGCCGATACGACTTCGATGTTCAGAAGAATAACTTCATAGAAATGAACAAAGGACTTGTGTCAGATGAGCCACCTCGAAATGGGTTGAGGTCACCATTGGTGGGCTACAGAGGTTTGCTCGTAATCAGTTTTAATGACTTGGCATGGAAGACTAGACTCCAACTGTATGTGTTTGTAGATGATGCTGGAGGGATGAAGGAGGAGGTGGTGGAAAACGATGTGGATTGTAACCATCTACAAGGGTACTTAGACGAGACCCAACTTTAGTGTGATTCGTGGATGATGAAATTCTACCGAGTGAATGCAAGATAATGTGGACGAGATACGGAGAAAGAAGACGTTGGTATGAATTCTGCTCTGTAGGAAATATGCTGCAGGAATGTGTGTGTGTGTGTGTGTGTGTGTGTGTGTGTGTGAGAGAGAGAGAGAGAGAGAGAGAGAGAGAGAGATAGGGTCTTGAAAGTTGACATTGTCCTCAGCCTATCGCCAGTGTCGTATATTAAGAGAACATTAGAGGATACAGACCATCATCCGGCAGTTATTTGAAACACATTCAAATATATGGTTAAGGAAATATTCAACAAGCTGTTCGCATCTTGCGTTAAGCTGAGATTAGAATTACACTTTTCAAGTTTGGTCACCGCTCATACATAATGCAGGAAGACCCATGAGAGAAGATTCAGTGGAAAGAAACAAAGGAATGATAGCACCAGAATTAAGAGACTTCAGTTACGGATAAAAGGTTTGAAGGCTAAGAATTGTTCTCAGTTGTTCATTCACTCCAGAGTTGCATTTCAACACCACAGCCACAATGAACAGCTCTTCGAGAGCTGTAGAAATATAGCAGCCACAAGACAACAGAAAATTAAGCAGAAAACTTGCGAAATAAAGAGATGCAAAGAAGTACCCTTATCGTATAAGAGTGATGAATGAATGGGAAAAAAAAAGAATAGAGAACATTTTTGATGCAGACGGCTTAGAAAGATTTCATTTTCATTATAGCTGAGAATTTTCAAGAGATTAGGGGGCTGCCCCACGAGAGTAAAACATCTTCCCGGTATGATACAAATAGGTAAATATACATAGAATATTGCACACGTTGCAGCTACAGTTGGCCTCAGATATCATAGTCCTGTAGCCAGTAACCAAGTCAGTGGTCATTCTTGGCACGTATTCCCGTCCAGATCTTATGTGACATTACCGGGCCAAGATGGTGTGCCTGGAGGAAGGCGAAGCTTCTCATTATCGGAATAACGTTTTCGCAGTAATATCCGGGGGTGACATCCCACACACCCCACACACAGCTCCAAAAGGCCCTCCTTTGTTTCACAAGAGGGTTAAAAGCTATTTTGGGGACATTTATTTTATTATTTTTTCCCCTCTTTCTTTCATTTTGATGAGTGTCAGTCTCTTATCTCACTGCGGTCGCTGAGATGTCGTTAAGCGTGTATAAACGGGAACAGTCTTGCATTCACGAAGTCCGCCTGTGAGGGAGCCAAGGTGGTCGCGAATGCTATCACCAGAGAGAGAGAGAGAGAGAGAGAGAGAGAGAGAGAGAGAGAGAGAGAGAGAGAGAGAGAGAGAGAGAGAGATGGGCGGGGGGGGGGGGATGATTAGGCAGTGAGCCCTGGGACGCAGTTGGTGAGGGAGAACCATCGGGCTGAGGTCAATGCTCTCACTCCGATTGAGGTTAAGCGGTGATGGAGGCCAGGTAGTTAGACCGCAGCATAACAACAGCATCTCATTATAGGAAGGAAGTTACAGGGAAAACACTTCTCTACGTTGTTCTGTTTCGAAACCCTTCAATAGCTTTCGATTGGTGTGTGTCTTTACTGTATATAAGTAACGTTCTAAGTTGTTATTCTGTGCCATTACATTGTATTGTAGGTTTTTTTTTTCGTTAAGTAAGCTGCAAGGGCAATTAAATGGACTAATTAAGGCCATCTCATTAACGCTATATACATATACTCAAACCTAAGCCAAGTACCCATTTTGTCGACCAGCTCGTACGGGAGGATGAATAGCTGAGTTAACTGTGGACCATCTGCCTCGAGCAGGATTCAAACCTACGTGGGCTCAACCCCGGGCGGCCCCTGAATGCATCATGGTCAGCAACGCTAACCATTATGCCCCGGAGGCCAGCACCAAAGTTACTGTTTTCGTCAGATCCGAAACTCTTCAGGTGTGGGTCTCTGATGATATCCCAAGTACGTTAGGCAAAGTTGTACATTAAGGTGAGTGACAAATAAGTATCGTAATAAGGAGCTGTCAAGATTTTGACAATACCTGGCATACGGGTATGCTTAAAACCAGCAGATGTAACATTTTCCTTTCATTCCAAGTTTACTGACCCATTGGAGGTTAAGTATAACATTTGTTTTTTACTCATGTTCGATAGTTTCTATATGCCATACATCAAGCACGCATCTCGTCTGATACTTGCCCATCTTCTCTTGATCTTTCCGGTGGTAAAGAGGGATGAAAAACTGTTAATTCAGTTCACAAGAAAAGGTTGGGTGAAGATGAAGCAAGACTGATAGAGAGGTCATTGGAAAGTGTGTATTAAATCAGGCGATAGCGATGAAGGGATGTATATAAACAGAAATACCTATAGACGTCTCGAAACACAGAAAGAAACTAGTGTACTGGTTAAAACTTCATCAATCATCAAGATAAGTTCCTGCCAGCTAAACTCAAAAACTGAGCTTGAGCTCTGGAAAAAACGGGATACTAGTCCTCTTAATCTCCAGCCGAAGACTTAGAGCTTCTAAAAAAATGATCAGCTAGTCTTATGAAGAACGTTTGGATACTAATCCATGACACAAGTACAGACTCGATCGTATTATAGACGCAAGATCTGCCACGGTCGTAATGTTAACCAGAGGGAATGAATTACCTCCCTGACTCTTCCTTGGGTTTGACTGAAAATCTCCAAAATTCCATCACTGAACTTTATCCATGACCTTGAGGAAGTCATATAGGAGTAATTTCCCACGACCTTTGGCAGCCTGACAGATAAATCAAGGTTGAGTGGCTGATATATATATATATATATATATATATATATATATATATATATATATATATATATATATATATATATATATTTCTTTTCTTTCTTTCAAACTATTCGCCATTTCCCGCATTAGCGAGGTAGCGTTAAGAACAGAGGACTGGGCCTTTGAGGGAATACCCTCACCTGGCCCAATTCTCTGTTCCTTCTTTTGGAAAATTGAAAAAAAAAAAAAAAAAAAAGAGAGAGGGGAGGATTTCCAGCCCCCCGCTCCCTCCCCTTTTAGTCGCCTTCTACGACACGCAGGGAATACGTGGGAAGTATTCTTAATCCCCAATCCCCAGGGATAATATATATATATATATATATATATATATATATATATATATATATATATATATATATATATATATATATATATATATATTCTCTCCTCCTTTTGGTACCTGCTAACCTTTTCCCTCACCAAGGTAGCACCGGGAACAGAGGACTGAACCCTCGATCTCACGCAGGAACGTAAGCTGCCGTCCCTGAGGCTATATATACATCAGACACGGCTGCAAGACCCAAAGGACATTTCCAGCGAAGATGGAAAGTCTTAGATACTACTGATATGTATCCATTGCCGTATGACACTCTTTTGTTTTTCTTCTCCCAGGATGCATTATGGACGTAAGGAACAAAATCTACAGTTTATATTCCCCTAACCCCGGACCTCACCCCCATATTTTTATGTGAGGGGGAGAGAGAGAGAGAGAGAGAGAGAGAGAGAGAGAGAGAAGTAATTGGATTATTCATGGTGTAGTGATTGATCCCCTTCTTAATCCCCTCCAGCTATACTGCATACACGAGCCAGAACCATGCACAGACTCCGTGCTTCCCGAGTATGAACAAAGCTGATGAGAATGATGGTTTGAATGGCAGGCCTCTGTATGAACACCATTTTCCTTTATCTCTTTTATTACCCGGGTTTATTGTGTCTGTGTTGTGATTCGCTTCCTTTGAGACCAAGTTGTATCCAGGTTGTAAGTTATCCACGATTCTTTCAGTGTCAAAAGCTTCATTCGGTTGCATTATTTATCATTTCTGTCTCCTGTCATCTTGTGCTACGGGTCAGTAATCTTCGGAGGAGCTGAAAATACCCACTGCAACGGCGTGAGAAAACCTGACCATGAAGATAATTGAGATATACAAGAGTAAGGTCGTGGGTTCGATTGAGATATACAAGAGTAAGGTCATGGGTACGATTGAGATATACAAGAGTAAGGTCATGGGTACGATTGAGATATACAAGAGGAAGGTCATGGGTACGATTGAGATATACAAGAGGAAGGTCATGGGTACGACTGATGACCCTTCTACTCTCACGAGGCATGTAAACACCTTATTGCCCCCTCGCACCACAACCAGTGAGCAAGAAAATGGGAATATGATGGAAGCAGTTACGCGTTATTGCGAGACGGGAAAGACTGAATAAGTTTCTCCGAAAATAGAATTGAGAGATAATATATACTAGTAATATGACGGACAGAAACTAACGTAAATATAGGAAAGAAGGAGTATAAGTAAAGAGAATGAGGAAGTGAAAGACGGAAATGAATAGCAAACAAAACTGGAAATAGGAGAGGAAATACAGATGATCGAATAACCTATTCCAAGGCTGGAATTGTCTCCTTACTGTATCTCTGTTGTATGTGGAAGGTCGATGAAATCGCTGACTTTTTGAGTTTGATAGTAAGCAAACATCATCATTTATGCGCAACATTTTCAACCCATCCTTAAGATCCCTATCTTTAACCAATTCTTAAAATCCCTATCTTTAACCAATCCTTAAAATCCCTATCTATAACTAATCCTTAAAATCCCTATCTATAACCAATCCCTAAAATCCCTATATTTAACCAATCCTTAAAATCCCTATCTTAAACCAGTCCTTAAAATCCTTATCATAACCAATCCCTAAAATCCCTATATATATAACTAATCCTTAAAATCCCTATCTTTAACCAATCCCTTAAAATCCCTATCTACAACCAATCCTTAAAATCCCTATCTTTAACCAATCCCTAAAATCCCTATCTATAACCAATCCTTAAAATCCCTATCTTTAACCAATCCCTAAGATCCCTATCTATAACCAATCCCTTAAAATCCCTATTTTTAACCAATCCCTTAAAATCCCTATCTTTAACCAATCCCTAAAATCCCTATCTATAACCAATCCTTAAAATCCCTATCTTTAACCAATCCCTAAGATCCCTATCTATAACCAATCCCTTAAAATCCCTATTTTTAACCAATCCCTTAAAATCCCTATCTATAACCAATCCCTAAAATCCCTATGTTTAACCAATCCCTTAAAATCCCTATCTTTAACCAATCCCTTAAAATCCCTATCTACAACCAATCCTTAAAATCCCTATCTTTAACCAATCCCTAAGATCCCTATCTATAACCAATCCCTTAAAATCCCTATCTTTAACCAATCCCTTAAAATCCCTATTTTTAACCAATCCCTTAAAATCCCTATCTTTAACCAATCCCTAAAATCCCTATCTATAACCAAAGCGCTATGCCTGACGAACGCATCCATATGATGACCAAAACATTTCTTGCCCACATGGTATCCATACCGTTAACTCGCGTCATCTTACGAGGAGGAGGAGTTGCCTTCGTGGTTTCCCTTGCGGCGACGCTGGGCCAATTGCGACACGGCCGGCCTGCCATCACCACTATGGTGTTCACGTAGGTTCATCCGTAAACTCTTCCTGTACATGATCATCCTATTGAGCCATCATCACTACAGTGATAAGATGGATGTCCTTTTTTTTCTTTTCAGTGTTAATATCCGTTTACTTCTACTCAGTGTGTAAACGAGGTTGGTCATCATTAGAATCTTTTACAGGTTAAACCTATTTGCCAATTTAGGTCTTCACGAGTGAATATTTATATAATGTTTACTAAATTCTATTTATAAACTCACGGGAGAAAAAAAAAATGTATATCAATATATATATATTTTTTTTTTGGGGTATATATTTTGCTTATTTTCCAGGAATAACTCAAGTCATTTCATGCGATATTGATATAAACAAAGACTGCAAGTTACAGACAGGAGAAGATTAATCATGAGGCTACATAATACCAATCAGAGCTCTGCATCATTCTCTTGTAACAGAAATGATATTTCTCTGTTAATCCAGCGCGTTTTTTTTATGCTTTATGTATATATATATATATATATATATATATATATATATATATATATATATATATATATATATATATATATATATATATATATTGCAGTAAGTGACAGTGGTGGGCGTGATCTAGTAATTTGCTGATACCTATTCTTTTAGTCACCTTCTAAGACACGCAGGGAGTACGTGGGAAGTATTCTTTCTCCCCTATCCCCTGGGATAATATATATTTGACTATTTTTAGTTCATTTCGTTTATGTTGGATGTCAAGCACATACACACTGTCTACCCATCACACAGACTTATGTCACGAGAGCTAATGTGTACAGGCATTCATACACAACAGAGTGTGGCGTATCTTCATTATCTGTTTTCCACAAGGAGGTGATTCAAACAAGTCTCTAAGCATCTTCCGTCACGCATCCACCTCTACACACAAAGTGGTCCACAACACATAGTGGAAAATCATTTCTGTGGTTTCCTCACTTCATACACACTTGCTGCTCTGTTAAGTTGAGTTTTTGGACCCTTGTGTCTATTTTTTCCTGGCGTACATTTCTTCTACTCTAGCCTTCACCCAGACTACTGCATGTTAAACACTTATGTACCATGTGTCTCATGGTGTGTTATGGTGTATCATCTTTGGTTTTCATCCACAGTCTGATTCAACGATATACTCAAAATACATATTTTTTTTTGTTACCCACATTTTCATTCTTAACACACACACACACACACACACACACACACACACACACACACACACACAGACACACACACATCTCTCAGAGACGCCAGCACTGCTTCACTACATACCACTCATTCCTCACCCATTCCTCTAACTCGATTCAGGCTCAATCTTATGCCATTCTACACTTGACTCCTCTTGGTTTCTCTTCACACAAGCTTCTTTTACAAGTACATTCACTTTCACCAGCTGCTGCTACCCACAGCCTATTTTCGGGCCACTATTCGCTTCTTCTAAAGCATGTATAAACATTTACCCTCGCCTCCACCCACTGGGTGATGCCACGCATCTCACCATCTGCATCTTTCACCATATTCACAGTGGATGATAATAATCCATGATGCCCGTCTACCATCTCATCTACCACCTCACTCTCTCATGGCTGGAGGTGCATCGCGAGTCTGGGAGAAATCACCTTTAGTAAGGCTGTGTTATCGGTACTGAGGAAACAGAGTGTGCTGTACCGTGAATTACTTTTATCGTTTCAAAGGGAACCTTCCTGTCGTTGCTGTTGTAGTGGAGCGCAGTGTTGGCACTGTAGGAAACCACAGCTAAGGATTCGTTCGCAACCTCAAGACCTTCACAGAAAAAGGTTTCCAAAGGATTGTGTGTGTGTGTGTGTGTGTGTGTGTGTGTGTGTGTGTGTGTGTGTGTGTGTGTGTGAATTCATATTCATTATGTGTAGAGTGGACGCATCCCTTAATATACCAATGACAGTGGAAAGCACCTAAAACCACACACACACACACACACACACACACACACACACAAACAGACAAAAACAGAAGCGCGCTTCTGTGGTAAAATAGTTAGCGTTGCTGACCATGATTCATGCATGCACTCGCCCGGGTTTGAATTACGGTACGTATACAAAGTTGAGGGACTGGTTAACACTGGTGTAAAACACACACACACTCTCTCTCTCTCTCTCTCTCTCTCTCTCTCTCTCTCTCTCTCTCTCTCTCTCTCTCTCTCTCTCTCTCTCTCTCTCTCTCCCCGCAACACTGCAGTAGACACACCACAACTAGCATTCAAGCACGTCTATACAGCATCGCTCAGGGGTGATGGCATCCACAGTGGGTTTTAAGGGGCCTTCCTGACGTGGGAACACTATTAAGGGATGAATGACCCCTGTTCCTTATTGACCTCTGACCACACACACCCCCCCCCCCACACACACACTCACTCACTCACTCACTCACTCACTCACTCACTCACACACACACACACACACACACACACACACACACACACACACACACACACACTGTTGTTGTCGAATAGATAAACGACCGTGTGGATGATACAAGGTAACCAGGAGAGTGGCACATGCAGTGCACCGATGTGTGTGTGTGTGAGATAGATAGATAGATAGATAGAGAGAGAGAGAGAGAGAGAGAGAGAGAGAGAGAGAGAGAGAGAGAGAGAGAGAGAGATCACGGTAGTAGTGTTTCATGGATGGTGATTCCTGTAGGTCTGAGCTGGTTGGTTGGGGCGTCTCGCTCCCCTCGTCCTCCAGCCGTTGCGGTGGCCAGAGCGTCCCCAAACCGTTTTCATGTGTCGTGGCCAGGAGCTCCATCATCTCTGTTTGTTGATCATAATTTTCTGTGCCTAATAGTTTTTTTTTACTCTCTCTCTCTCTCTCTCTCTCTCTCTCTCTCTCTCTCTCTCTCTCTCTCTCTCTCTCTCTCTCATTCTTTCTCTCTATCTATCTATCTATCTATCTCATTTTGTCAGGCTATTACAGTAAGATAGGAAGATTGGGAGTATGTGTGATTATCTGTTGGTACTGTAAGAAGTGGATGGGAGTTTTACACTGGTGTGGCCTCCCATCTCTTTTGAACCAAAATGTATCAAACAAATTTTTAGATTTCTATATGCTCTCCTAGCTCATTATATCCCCAGTGATTTATTCTGATCATCCATATATTCTTATAGTATAAATGTACTTCTTTTCATCCCTCTCAAAAAGTTTGTTCTTTACTTTCATGTGATGTCATGTGGTTTTTGCGTTCCTGGTCACTATATACACAATCAAGCTTGAGTAAAAATGTATTATCGTGGTGACGTTATCTCTTACTCTCCTTTTCCACTCCCTTCGCACTTTGGTTTTCTCCAGCGATACTTTGAACAGTATTTCAAGTGGTTTGTCGAGTGTCCTTGCACACATCTTCAGCAAGTAGCGATCAGACATCCCGCCAGCTGCCCCTCCCTTCGCACTTTGGTTTTCTCCAGCGATACTTTGAACAGTATTTCAAGTGGTTTGTCGAGTGTCCTTGCACACATCTTCAGCAAGTAACGATCAGACATCCCGCCAGCTGCCCCTCTCAACATACTCGTATCCAGATGACTCTCCTCTCTCTACACTCCAGTCAGTTACTGCATAATCCAGTAGACCCTTATATACTTATGTGTGTCCCTCTTTTTAAAACAGGTATTTCCAATTGCTAGTTCTTTTTCAACACACACCTCTACAAACTGTTCACCATTCTTATTCAGTATTCTCCATGACCCCCAATTATACCCTCAACTGCCACATTATCCACTCTCGCACTCAAATCACCCATCAAATCAGCCATCCCTGGGGACAAGAGAGAAATAGTGCTTCCTACTTATTCCCTACGTGTCGTAAAAGGTGATTGAAGTGGGTTGGATCCCTGGGGATGGGGGAGAATGAATATTTCCCTCATATTTCCTACGTGTTACAGTGGGCAACTAAAGGGGGCGGGAGAGGGAGGCTTAACACCTTCTCTTACTTGTATTCCTGATCCCTAAAAGTTCGAAGGGAAGAAGTCAGGCGAAGAGTGCTCATCCTCCACGAAGGCTCAGGTTGAGGGTGGCTTAATGTGTGTGGATGTACCTAATATGGGAAGAATGGAAAAGGGATAAGAAGGTAGTATGTTTAAGGAGAGGAGCCTGGAGGCTTTAACTCTGAGGAAAGCAAAGAATAAAAGCGAAAGAGGAAGAATGGTTTTGGAATATCATAGGGGTAAAGTCAGGTGTTAGTGTGAGGGCAAAAGCTAAGGAAGGGGTTACACTGCCGCTGAAGGAGAAGTTGTGGGAGTGTGTGAAAATTGTAACTAAGTGATCCCCAGACTGAAGTGGCTTACAAGAGGTGGGTGATTATTTGTGATTATGTACACCCTCAAAAAGGTATTGGCCCCCGGGACTGAAGTTTGTCTAATGATTAATCTACAACTGGCAGAATGAGATTAAAACTTTGCTGTTGTAACTCCATCAGGGTGGCAGCGAAGTCAAGTTTTAATCTCGGTCGGCCAGTTGTAAATTGTTACAAACTTTAGACTCGGGGGACCGATACTTTTTTGGAGAGTGTACCTGGAGATGAGAGCGCTACAGAAGAGAACAGAGTTTTATGGGTTGCGCTGAGTGAGTGTGTCAGTAATATATATATATATATATATATATATATATATATATATATATATATATATATATATATATATATATATATATATATATATGTACATATATATATATATATATATATATATATATATATATATATATATATATATATATATATATATATATATATATATATATATAGGGGAGAAAGAATACTTCCCACGTATTTCCTGCGTGTCGTAGAAGGCGACTAACAGGAAAGGGAGGGGGGGGGGGCTGGAAATCCTCCCCTCTCGTTTTCGATTTTCCAAAAGAAGGAACAGAGAAGGATGGCCAAGTGAGGATATTCCCTGAAAGGTTCAGTCCTCTCTTCTTAACGATGCCTCGCTAACGTGGAAAATGGCGAATAGTATGGGGGAATATATATGAGAGAGCTTGGGAAGTGAGTCAGTTGTTGTTCGCTGATGATACAGCGCTGGTGGCTGATTCATGTGAGAAACTGCAGAAGCTGGTGACTGAGTTTGGTAAAGTGTTTGAAAGAAGAAAGTTAAGAGTAAATGTGAATAAGAGCAAGGTTATTAGGTACAGTAGGGTTGAGGGTCAAGTCAATTGGGAGGTAAGTTTGAATGGAGAAAAACTGGAGGAAGTAAAATGTTTTAGATATCTGGGAGTGGATCTGGCAGCGGATGGAACCATGGAAGCGGAAGTGGATCATAGGGTGGGGGAGGGGGCGAAAATCCTGGGAGCCTTGAAGAATGTGTGGAAGTCGAGAACATTATCTCGGAAAGCAAAAATGGGTATGTTTGAAGGAATAGTGGTTCCAACAATGTTGTATGGTTGCGAGGCGTGGGCTATGGATAGAGTTGTGCGCAGGAGGATGGATGTGCTGGAAATGAGATGTTTGAGGACAATGTGTGGTGTGAGGTGGTTTGATCGAGTAAGTAACGTAAGGGTAAGAGAGATGTGTGGAAATAAAAAGAGCGTGGTTGAGAGAGCAGAAGAGGGTGTTTTGAAATGGTTTGGGCACATGGAGAGAATGAGTGAGGAAAGATTGACCAAGAGGATATATGTGTCGAAGGTGGAGGGAACGAGGAGAAGTGGGAGACCAAATTGGGGGTGGAAAGATGGAGTGAAAAAGATTTTGTGTGATCGGGGCCTGAACATGCAGGAGGGTGAAAGGAGGGCAAGGAATAGAGTGAATTGGATCGATGTGGTATACCGGGGTTGACGTGCTGTCAGTGGATTGAATCAGGGCATGTGAAGCGTCTGGGGTAAACCATGGAAAGCTGTGTAGGTATGTATATTTGCGTGTGTGGACGTGTATGTATATACATGTGTATGGGGGTGGGTTGGGCCATTTCTTTCGTCTGTTTCCTTGCGCTACCTCGCAAACGCGGGAGACAGCGACAAAGCCAAAAAAAAAAAAAAAAAAAATATATATATATATATATATATATATATATATATATGTATATTCTGTGTAAGATTCCAATGAATATCCATTATGTATTTACAATGAGTAGAGCCCCAAACTCGTCCACTCAAACAGCCAAACACTTATTTCCTCATTGGCCCGTAACCCTTGTCTTACCCATACCGACCGACCATCTCACCACAGTTTGACTGCCCCACTCATATCATATTTCTTCACCAAATCATTTTCGTTTTAATTCAAATTTCTATATCACAGGTACATCAATATTTCAATGGATTTTTTTTGTTTATCCCGCGACCATGAGTCGGAAACAAAGAATTTACAAAAAAAAAACAAAATTACTATTTGAAATATGGCAAGTATCATGATTGGGTCTGTGGCATCGTATTCCAACTCTGAGTAATATAGAGACATTCCAGCTCTGTGTAATATAGAGAACTCGAAAACCAGCTGTTCTTAGATGTGTGCATGTAACTGGTTGGTTGTGGCGAGTTCCTTCAGGAAATGCATCGTCGCATTACTGAACGGTTTTGGAAGAAACGTGAGTGACAATAATTTTACACTGCATATCATCTCCCCGGATCTCGCCTTTATACCACGAGACATACTGTCGTGTTTGACACTTTATTGCCTAGTATGGTTGCGGAGGGACACGGAAAATGTTCTGCATGTGTGTGTGTGTGTGTATGTTAGACCTGGAAGGCGCCTCAAAGGATTACCATCTGAACGTGGCTCAAAAACGACTGTAATCCGTGACATATACACGCAGGAGGTAAAGCTACCTCACTAAAATGTTATGGCCGATGTTTTCGATACATATAATCTTTTGTTGTATATATATACCTGACGTGGTTTTCCTTCCTTTACGTAACACGAACTGGAGAACGTACGTGGATTCGAATGGCATCATTTCTATAAGTATTAGAGAAATACTTGCGAAGAAATATATGAAGCATTCGATCCTCGGCCTCAGCTTACAGAAGCTACAGAATTTTACAAGGTAATTAACGATCCATAGAAAAGGGAAGCGTAAGGCGTACGTACAATTAGCTTCGGCTCTACCGTCAGCCATGACCCACCATATACCATACAATTACACCCACGTTTAATTGCAGTAAGTGAAAGAATGGGGTTACTTGATGGTGGCCATATATCCTCACCGGTGAAGACCTCCCCTCCTCCTCCTCCTCCTGCAGAAGTTAACGCCGAAGTGCAAGATTATCTGTGCTCTATAGCCGGGGGTGTGTCTCATTACGAGGGTTAGTGGTGTGGTGGGGGGATCGCTGCTTCTTATTAGGCCCAACTACTATGCTCGGAATTACCGTAGGCTAACAAGACCCTGGCCATTACATAGAACAGATATTACACCCCTGGTGTTGCTGGTACATCACCCCTCCATCCCTGCCTTCACCAGCGGTACTCTGCCACCATCCATCAAGACCCCTGAGAGGCCGATTAAGCCCATCAGTGAAGGGCCATGTCCCAAAACATGGACGCCCTCCGATGTAATGCCCATCAGTGAAGGGCCGTGTCCTAAGACATGGACGCCCTCCGATGTAATGCCCATCAGTGAAGGGCCATGTCCCAAGACATGGACGCCCTCCGATGTAATGCCCATCATTGAAGGGCCATGTCCCAAGACATGGACACCCTCCGATGTAAAGCCCATCAGTGAAGGGCCATGTCCCAAGACATGGACACCCTCCGATGTAATGCCCATCAGTGAAGGGCCATGTCCCAAGATATGGACGCCCTCCGATGTAATGCCCATCAGTGAAGGGCCATGTCCCAAGACATGGACGCCCTCCGATGTAATGCCCATCAGTGAAGGGCCATGTCCCAAGACATGGACACCCTCCGATGTAATGCCCATCAGTGAAGGGCCATGTCCCAAGACATGGACACCCTCCGATGTAATGCCCATCAGTGAAGGGCCATGTCCCAAGACATGGACGCCCTCCGATGTAATGCCCATCAGTGAAGGGCCATGTCCCAAGACATGGACGCCCCCCGATGTAATATCAAGTCGAGTTATCAGCTGTCGCCTGCGTAAGGCTCCCTTTACCCCAGCAGACGAACTGAGACACGGATTGAACAGATGGTTGTGCTGGAAGCCGTCTGCCCCGCGCTAGGAATCGAACCAGGGACACCAGCTTGAAGCCACACCCACTGAGGCGGGTTGTCACTCAGTTTAGCCACTGCGTTACGTTACCATTTGCTGTGTTACCTCACCACCACCACCACCTGTCTTACTCCATCACCCGATTGTGTTACCCCACCACCACCTGTGTCACCCCACCACCACCACCTCGATTACCTCATCACCAGCTGGGTTGCTTACTCATAATCTTCGTTCGTCCACCTCCTTTTTTGTTGTTCCAACACCACCTGTATGTTACCCTGCCACCACCTGTGGCACATCACCACCGACCCGTATCACCACCCCACTATCACCTGTGACATCACACTACCACCTGTGTGACACCACCAGCACCACCTTTCCTTTTTTTCATTAAACCATCACTGTGTTTGTCTACAACCACCTGTCCCACTCAAACCGAGTATATGCTCTTCTACCCCAGCCTGTTTCATCATCTCTCTGCAGCTTACGCAAAACCTGCGTAAGTAGGTTGGGTTATCGCCCCGGTGCAACGAGGTGGCGTAGGTCTGGCTTTCAGAGGACTTTTGACGACGTAGATTTTATGTGGATTTAGAGTCTGATGCGATCGTATCTCCACCTGTCCATTGGACCCCTTGTCTATATTATTACGTCACCACATGTATGTTTCCACCCCTTGTCTTTTTCACCCCCGGCATTTAGACCCATGTATCTATTACTCTGATTGCTAGTTGTGCATCTACATCAAATATACTTCTTTCACTTTACAACCATCAGAAACTACCATTATGTCTGATATTCTACCACAGCTTCTCTTCTTTGACCACCGCCTCTTTTTTTCCTCCATCAATATTAGTGTTTACCACATGTATTGTGCCTCCAAAGGCCCCTCTCAAAATCACCACCACTCGTCCTGCTCCTTCGTGACCCCACGTTACCCAGCCCACCAAATACATCATTGCATCACCGCTTGTATTTCTTCATTGACACAGACGTTACCACATTGATGTCTGTATCAGAAGGGCACTGTCTCCGTTCCCCTCTTATGATTTGAGTGACACGACGGTCGCTTGTGTTGCTTCATCACCACCTGTGTTGCTTCACTAACACTTGTGTTGCTTCATCACCACCTGTGTTGCTTCACTAACACTTGTGTTGCTTCATCACCACCTGTGTTGCTTCATCAACACCTGTGTTACTTCACCAGCACCTGTGTTGCTTCACCAACACCTGTGTTGCTTTATCACCACCTGTGTTGCTTCACCAACACCTGTGTTGCTTTATCACCACCTGTGTTGCTTCACCAACACCTGTGTTGCTTCACCAACACCTGTGTCGCTTCATCAACACCTGCGTTGCTTCACCAAAACCACTTTTGCTTCACCACCATCTGTGTTGCTTCACAACCACCTGTGTAACTTCACCACCCACCTGTGTAACTTCACCAACACCTGTGCTGCTTCAACACCACCTGTTTTGCTTCACCACCACCTGTGTTGCTTCAACACCTCTTGTGTTCCTTCACCAACACCTGTGCTGCTTCAACACAACCTGTGTTGCTTCACCACCACCTGTGTTGCTTCACAATATATCATATATCATTTTTAACTGAATGAATTAGCTAGCTTCTGCTACGAGTCATACAGCTGGTGATCCTAACGATTTTGCTACATAGATCACCTCCGACCTGAAAAATTTTCTCACGGAAATTAACACAGCAGTTTTTATTTCATGCATGACGTCTGCAAAATCACGAAAAAAAAAATATAAAAAAGTTTTTAAGAAATGATTGAAAAGACGTCTGCAAAAATCGCGATAGAAATAATCAAGATTTTTAAGAAATGATTGAAGAGTAAAATGAATTTGCCGGCCCCAAAATTTTTTGATTGTGAGCTCTCTAACTAAGATCACAGGAGGAGAGTGGTATGTAAATGTGTCTTCTTTGATCTGTTCAAACTGGTGAGGGGGAGGAACACCTCTGCCGTCTGTATATCAGTCTTGTTCAGACTGATTTAGCTACAAGAAGACGACCAGGTCAAAAACTCGAATTTGGCCATGGAAGTGCAACTTCCAGTCGTATTGAAATGAGACCAGAAAATTAGTCTATATAATCTATCTGTTCTTGGATATTGGCTGCCACAAAGGACGTTCTGAAAAAGAGTTCCTCTGGACTGATCTGGATGAAGGGAAAGGTTAGATAGATAGACCACTTTGATCCTACACCATTCAAATGGGAGCCGAATCTGAAAATATAGAGACCCCTAAGCATATGCCCACCAGATTGAGAGATGATGGCCGGATACAGATATGAGAGACTCGGGTACAGCAGTGACACGAAAGAGATAGTAAGAGAAACGAACGCACTTTTTGAGGGAAATAGATACGTCCTCCCTGCCTTTTGAGTGGGAGGCAGGAAAGGCGTTGATGATACGCTTGTACCACAAGATGTCTGGAAGCTTACGGGACAAGCTTCACCACTTGACGCCCTACGCCAACATGTCAGTCAAAGTCTTCACTGTGGCCTTACGCTGTACTGTATCTCTCCCACAGCGACGGTATCAGAATGGTATTTTGAAGTCTCGTTTTCTTTCATATATGAAGCTACTGCTGTTGTTTTCAGTAATTTTTTTTTCTTTACGTTTTGTGGAAAATGAAATATCTTTTACCCCGTCTGAGAACACTTAGCCTTCTCTTAAAGCAGGTCTATTTTCGGTTTTATTGTTGAAAGTCCTATGAGGTTCAAATGAGACCACGATGACTCTAGAGAAGTCTTACACAAAAGAGCAGTGACTGTGAAACTTCAACAACTCATCTTAAAAGGGGAAAAAAAATTAATTCAGGAGCTGCTGACGTAGTGTTTGAGTCTGTCCTTCAATTTTCCCACCCTTAGCTGTATTGTGAATTCTACTGATGAAGTTATCGTCGAACTAGAGAAATAGATTTTTTCGCGACTGTGAGAAATTCGCCTGGAAACCTCTCTCTGTTCACTTCACTGTGATTGGTTAGCGTTGCATCATAAACAGTCTCGGAGGATGGGGCTGAGAATGACTGGCGTCTGCCAATCAGGTACCGTAGAGCCTCGGCGGAAAAGGCAATCAGTCGCGTGTCATCACCAGAACCTTGATAAGCAATTACACCTTCGACAGCCGGGGAAGGAACGAGGGAGATAGATAGAGAGAGGTGGTTAGACTGAGGGAGAGGAAGTGGAGAAGGAACTGAAATTCATTGGTTAGTTAGATAGATAGAGGTGGTTAGACTGAGGGAGAGGAAGTGGAGAAGGAACTGAAATTCATTGGTTAGTTAGATAGAGAGAGGTGGTTAGACTGAGGGAGAGGAAGAGGAGAAGGAATTGAAAGTCATTGGTTAGATAGATAGAGAGAGGTGGTTAGACTGAGGGAGAGGAAGAGAAGGAACTGAAATTCATTGGTTAGATAGATAGAGGTGGTTAGACTGAGGGAGAGGAAGAGGAGAAGGAACTGAAATTCATTGGTTCTACGGAAAAAAGAAAAGAAAAGAAGGATAGTTTCGCTGGAGTTTTCACCCGCTTCTATCCAGCTCTGTATAACAGCCTTGGGACACTTTAATATACTATACCTCCTCTGTGATGTGTGTCACCATCCGGCAGCTTTAGCACCGCCTAAACGTCTACCAGCGGGAGTAATGCCAGATATACTCTTTCCTCGGTCCCTCGCCTGTCAGTTTCGTAGCAGCAGCCTGCACACAATTTATTCCTTTTCGAGGGAAAGATATAAGAGAACTGTCGTGCTGCTAATTGACGGAGGTACATTTCCTTCTTCTGTGGGGGAAACTGACAGTCAGTAGCCCAATCCTACAAGTGATTCATCCGTTCTCACAATCTCGCCGGAGTGTTGTTTCCCACATTTTTCTACTGATTGTCTGCCTGACCACCGATTTCTGCGGAGGCTTTCACTCCCCTAAGTACAGGAAACTTGTATGTGTGTGTGTGTGTGTGTGTGTGTGTGTAAAGGTCGTTACGTCTCAGGCCATGTATTATGTGATCGAGGAGATCTGTCACCTCACCAGCGACGATGAAGGTTTGGGACAGCCTGCCATCGCCCTGCTCGTAATCGATACAAGGCCCTTTGGTGATCCCTGTTTGAATCTAAAGCATATATATATACATATATATACTGACGCATGTGAATGATGCGAACCATCTCTCACCCATATGTGCTCAGGATCGAACCGGGGATCAATTTGCCTAACGACCAGTGAACGCCTTACTTTTTTGATAGAAGATATCACTGTTTCCAACTGCATCCCACCCAAATGATTCAATCGTAAAACCTTCGGCAAAGCATCACCATCAACCCCATCCACATACATGCCACATACAAATCTATCTGTTTCTCTAAGAATTTCTTACATTCTTCAGGGCAAACACCTGATCCACACATCCCCTTCAAGTCTGAAGCTCTGTACATACCGTCACCCTCCCAATCACCACTTTCACATACAACTTACCAGGTACACTCAGCACACTTATTTCTCTGTAATTCGAGCACAACTTTGTCCCCTTTGCTTTTGTACAGTGGCATTCCGCCAATCCTCAGGTACCTCACCATGATCCACAGATACGTTGAAAACCCTAACCAATAATCAACACAATCACCCTCTGTTTTGAGCCGCCTTGCCACATTTCATCTTACGCAAGGATTTCACTACTTATTCTCTTTTCACCTAACAACCACTTGCCATGATTTTCTCATTCAACATATTCAACAGTCCTTTGAAGTACTCGCTCAGACTCATCTTCACCTCATCTCTGCCTGTTACCACTCCCTCATTCGCCCCCTTTACCGATGCTGTCACTTGTTCCCTTGTTTTCCTCACATTATCAACCTCCTTCCAAAACATTTTCTTATTCCCCTTGAAGCTTGCTTTTATTCGCTCACCCCAGCTCTCTTTTGCTTCATTTCTAGCCCTTGCACCTTCCCTCTGACCTGCCACTTTCTCTTGTACATCTCCCAATCGCTCTCACTCCTTCCCTGTAGATAATGTCTATATACCTTTCCTTTATCTTTCACTGGCAATTTAACTTCGTCATCGCACCACTTACTACATATTCTCACATGCCTACCCACCACTTCTCGCATGCCACCCACTTCTCTGGCACATGTCAGCACTACTTCCCATACTATTTACCATTTTTCACCCACTCCCTTAGCTATATTCCCTATCACTTTTTGTCATTCTGTGATTAATCCCTCCTGGCATTATTTCACACAAACCTCTTCTCTAAGCTCACTTACTTTTATCACCCTCTTCACACCCATATGATTTGCTTCTTTTGCCAAAGCCCCTTGCAAATCTTCACCCTAGCTTCCGCCTGATAATGAACAATTGTTCCACATTCATATCCAAAAGTCTCTCCTTTCATGCCTACAAGTCATGTATTTAATTCCACTTGTGTCTGTCCCTTTTTCTGAACCAAGTATTCCCAATCACCAGTCCTTTTACAGCTTTCAGCACCACAAACTCATTCTCCTTACTGAATACTCTGTGATACCCAGTTATTCCCTCATCCGCCCCATTACTCAGTTTCATATTCAAATTGCCCATCACTAATACCTGATCTCTTGCTTCAAAACTGCTGTCATTATTGTAGTGCATGAGCACTAATAATCAGTCTTCCGCCTCTCGTAATCTACTTTCATATTTACCCACATCAGTCCAGGGCGCACTTCCTTACACTCTTGCACACATTCTCACAACTCCTCCATCAGCACCAGTGCACTTCCTTAGCTCTCACCCTTTCACTAACCCCCGACTCTACCCTTGGCACATTCCCAACCCATTCTTTGCCCCCCTTACCCTCGAGTTTTGTTTCACTCAGAGCCAGAACACCAAAGTTCCCTTCCTCAAACATACTTCATGCGTCTCCTTTCTTCTCATCCTCACACGTTTAGATACCCCAGCCTGAGCCTTCGAGGATAAGCACTCCTCGCTTGCCTACGTCTTCTGTTCCTAGATGCAAGAAGGGAGGTGTTCCTTGCCCCCGCGCCTGCCCCTCTTAGTCGCTTCTACAACACACACGGAATGCTTGGGAAGTACAATTTTCCCCCCTACTCCATTATTATAGACAGGGTTTCCAAGAAATCTGGAGCCGTTGGGAAAATAGACAATACACTCTCTTAAAAAGTTATACGAACACAATTTTTTCATGTCAGTCTTACAAATCACGAATCTTCAGGATCACTCATTTACAAGTTACAGTAAATATTTCAGTGAATACTGCGATCATTTTTGTTTTACAGCTGCTGCATACTATTTCATGAAATGGTAGTTGATAATCATCACACTGGGAAGGAACCTAAGCTGATACACAGGTCTACAACCAAGGAACAGACTGAGTTAGAACTCCCAAAGTCTCTCGAGCCTGAGAAAGGGAGGGAGGGAGGGAGAGAGAGAGGAGGAGGTGAGGAGGTCAAGTTGAGCCAAACTAATTTTCTTTGTTCATCACGATAATGGAGGGGAACCTGTGCTGATGCCTGCTGCTCAGATGTAGGAGTATCGTTGTTGGCCCTCCCACTGGTCAGTGTTCCATCATGTAATGACATTATGGAAGTCCTCTTTGTTGGAATGTTCATGACTGCCATCACATCTCGGATCTGCACCACTTCCAAAAGTCTTTTTAGTTTTCCGATGTTTATCACAGATGATGATGATGATAATGTGGTGTTATTTACGATCTTTTCCCCATATCAAACTCCATGTTAGTGTCGGTGACGGGTTTTGAATTCCTTCCTGTAGCAGGAGTAATAGAGGCATTGACTCCCACTTGAACATGTGGGCAGGCGAAAGCAAAAGTCTTGAGGGACATGAAAAGGCGAGAGGATTGCATCAACGTACAAAGGAATCAAGACAGTCGCCAAATTTAGTTTATTACATGGCTGATGAAACTTAACCCGAGTGAATATGAATTAATGAGGAAGGGACACAGTGGAAGAAAGCCATAAAAGATATATTATCTAACAAGGAAATAAACCTGGAGGACTCTGTGTGTGTGAGGGGTGAATTGGATAGTGACGTCATCCCTAACTTGATGCTTAAGTCTCACAGAAGCAGAATAGTCAATGAGACAAACCCTGCTGGCACAATAGTGCTCTAGGATTGCACTCTAGTATATGGATAAGGAAAATTATTCAGCCTGTTGCTCATATCTTACATTAGTCCAAAACTAGAATTTGTTTCTCAAGTTTGTTTAGTGGATCTACAGAAATACATAAGCTAACACATAAGGTTCAGAAGATAACCACGATTTTCAAAAAAAAATGTCCATAGAGAGTCTTTGACTACTGTAATGTAAAAATTTGACACTTTTTTCTTGTTTTTTTTAAACACGAACACAGATTAGAGACCATTATCTTGAAGAATGTCTATAGTATTATTATTGATATTATTATTATTATTATTATTATTATTATTATTATTATTATCATTATGATTATTATTATTATTATTATAATTATTATTATTATTATTATTATTATTATTATTATTATTATTATTATTATTATTATTATTATTATTATTATCATTATGATTATTATTATTATTATTATAATTATTATTATTATTATTATTATTATTATTATTATTATTATTATTATTATTATTATTATTATTATCATTATTATTATTATTATTATTATTATTATTATTATTATTATTATCATTATGATTATTATTATTATTATTATTATTATTATTATTATTATTATTATTATTATTAGTAGTAGTAGTAGTAGTAGTAGTAGTGTACCTCACATCCCACACACACACACACACACACACACACACACACACACACACACACACACACACACACACACACACAAACCCTTATCCTCACGAGTACATAGATATTACTTAAATGTACCGGATAAGATCTATGATACCCAAATTCAGTAGCGAGATTTTGTTCCTTAACCCTAAATATAGCCAACGCCCCCTGGGGCTACGTCTGGCAATCCACTACCCTCTGGTAAAGACATACTTGCAAGGTTGGATATCAGCGTCCCTGACAGAAGGGCTCCTCCATGGCCACCACCACCAGCAGTAAATCAGAATCAACCTTTAATTAAACTCTTCCATTCATCGTCTTTACAGTGGCAGGCGTGTGGCTGGGCCAAATTGCTATAGATGGGCGATTACGTGCGAAATTATACCCCCAAATGATAACACAAATTATCACACGGTTATCATTAGTTTGAGCAATAAACCAGACCAGGGCGGTATTTGTGGGTGGTGATATCTTTGGTTCATAATCATAATGTCTTGTGTTCATATTAATGGCCTTATGTCGGATCAATGTACAGGTGCCGTATTGGTGTGAATCACAGCAAAGTCGAAGGGACAGAGACCGTGTGAAACTATTTATGTTGTGTTCCAATATGTAAATATTGATTTTCAGTTATTCTTTGTGGCCTCAGTGGCAAAGCAGGGTTTTACATATTTCCATTGAGTGTATACTTATATATATATATATATATATATATATATATATATATATATATATATATATATATATATATATATATATATATATATATAATTATTTTTTTCGCCATTTCTCGCGTTAGTGAGGTAGCGTTAAGAACAGAGGACTGAGCCTTAGAGGAAATATCCTCACTTGGCTCCCTTCTCTGTTCCTTCTTTTGGAAAATTAAAAAAACGGGAGGGGAAGAACTAACTGGATGGCTCGAGAGTCTTATCCCAGCTGCCCCTCAGGACTCCCTGGGTGAAGGCAAGCAACAGCTGGACATTAGAAGTGACAGGTGGAACCTCTCCGTCATCCCTGCCACAAAGTCTCTCTCTCTCTCTCTCTCTCTCTCTCTCTCTCTCTCTCTCTCTCTCTCTCTCTCTCTCTCTCTCTCTCTCGGCCTCTCACTCCCAGCATCCCACGCACCTCTTCACCCATCGCTCTCTTTACCTCTTGCCTCTCCCTTCCCTCGGGCTAGGCTGGCTGGCTGGCTGGGTGTGTGATGAGGCAGTGGCTGCCACAGGTAGACTGGTTGCGTGCGTGGGTGGGTTTAGTGTGGGCGTCTGTGACTCACGCACGTCCCACCGACCATGTTCGACTCCCGTTTTGATTCGAGTCTGAAAAGTCTTGATATTCATTTTTGTCATGTTAGTATTTCCAGTAGAGTTTTTTTCTTTCTCTCTCTCTCTTTTTCCTTCATTCTTGTTCGTTGTTTCCCGCGTAAGTGAGGCAGCGTCCAGAACAGACGACCGAGACTCGAAGGAAAATAGACTCTCATGTGACTCTTTCCTGTGTTCCTCCTTTTGAAAGGCATTATAGGAGGGGGAGGATTGCCAGCAATCCCTCCACTTCGCTCCTCCCTCTAGTGGTAGCTGTAGAGGAGATGTGGTTTGAGTTTCTGAAATCATGATAGGGTGCCACTGTTAGTTCGTGGCGAAGAAAACACTCATTTACAGTAAATCGAAATGACTTGATATTTCAAATAAGGCAAAAATAGGCAGTGGGGTCCCCTCCATTTCACATTTTTTATGTTTTTATGCATGTACACACACACACACACACACACACACACACACACACACACACAAGCTGTCAAACTCACCGGACACATCAACATGTCTTCCCTCAGCTCTGTGTATCGGTCCAGCCGCTGTGGAACACACCGAGGACAATAGGTACATCTGGTCGCTTCCCGGGTTACTGCAGGCGGATGACGTCAGCGATGGGAATGGCCACGTAGTGTGAAGTAATGACAGGAAGACCACGGGTCAGGAAGACAGGAAGACCACGGGTCAGGAAGACAGGGAGACTACGGGCCAGGAAGACAAGGAGACTACGGGCCAGGAAGACAGGAAGACAACGGGCCAGGAAGACAGGAAGACTACGGGCCAGGAAGATAGGGAGACTACAGGCCAGGAGGACAGGGAGACTACGAGCCAGGAAGACAGGGAGAGTAGTGGCTAGACGTTCACAAGCATAATCGTTGCTACGGAAATGATCTCAGACGACATACCCTCGTGTTACCAGTAAATGGCGGGGCGTCTGTGGTCAGCGAGGGAGACAAGAATGTTCTCTTGTTAGCTCAATTTGCAGACCAGCGGTTGTTAGTGGGCTAGAATGAGCTTATTCGAAGACTCCTTTTGTCTTTTTTTTTTCAATTTCTTTGAGCTAAGAGGATGACGTTGAGGAATGAGACGCCAGTCAGCTGTGCTGTTGCTTAGGTTGGGAATATCTCAGGTCTCTGTGTGGAGTGTTGTCGCTGGAACACACAGTTTATACTCTGTGTGTGAATAGGAAGTCGCTTTTGGTTCTTGCCACAGTGCAGGTCTAGTGCCCAGTTAGTTCAGCGAAACGAACCTGAAGAACTTCCTTGCATGGGTTGAAATTTTTGTATTGGGAGTAAACATATATTGTCTTTGCTACATTGGTTGTTGAGAAAGAACGTTCAACATATAGTGGTTATTCAGCAAAGTTCAACATATGATAGATATTCAGCAAAGTTCAACTTATAGTAGTTATTCAGCAAAGTTCAACGTACAGTGGTTATTCAGCAAAGTTCAACATCTAGTAGTTATTCAGCAAAGTTCGACATACAGTGGTTATTCAGCAAAGTTTAACACATAGTGGTTATTCAGCAAAGTTCAACATATAGTAGTTATTCAGCAAAGTTCAACATACAAGGGTTATTCAGCAAAGTTCAACATACAGTGGTTATTCAGCAAAGTTCAACATATAGTGGTTATTCAGCAAAGTTCAACATATAGTGGTTATTCAGTGTCGGTTTCATACAAAATTTAGATGGGATTTTTTTTCGTTTCATAAGTTATCCAGATATGAAATGCTCTGAAGCAATTTGTCATGGGAAAATTATGAGGGCATGTGATAGTGCAATTACTCACAAAACATTTTTTATATTCATTTCGCTGTAATTTGTCTCTTTCACGTATTTCGTGAATAAGCGGTATGTCCCCTGCCTACCATAGATACGTTATGTATTTCTCTCATTTTTCATTCGCCCATCATTACCCCTGTCCAACTGTTTGTTTACATATCAGTAGATCTGTCTATCAACATTTTTTAGGGCACCCGGAACATGAGTTCACGACCATACTCTGTCGATTCATCACCGTCCTGGCAACACACACACAGTCATACTGGCTGCTGCTCATCGCCATGATGGCAACTCGCTCCTCATCGCCATAAGAACTCATCATCATAATGTGTACCTCCGTAAATGGCAGCTCATCACAACTTGCTTTGGCCCTTCCTCACTGTAACCGTAGCTCGCATCTCCACACGCAGCTCTTTCGACATTGATGTCGCAACTCTGGTGGCTTCTCATCACCATAATGACAGATAGTAACTCACCCAGTGGCACCTCGCCATCATGGTAGTTAAGTCAGCCACCATCATGGTACCTCACCACGAACACCGGAGCTTCGAACCGTAATTATAGCTAGAGTTACAACCGTAATTGTATTCTTGTTGTAGCCTCAAAGGGGCATGACAGTGTCATGCCTCCACTGTGGAAATCCGCGGTGTTGAAGACGACTCACCACCATATACGAAGATCATCATTGTGAGGGCATCACGCCACCAATTTTATGTACCTCATCACCGTAATGGAGACTCCACACCATGGCAGCTGCTCACGACCAAGCTGGCTGGCCAGCTCATTAGCATGGGCAGGGAAGCCCCGCTGCTGTGGTTAAGGCTTCCTCGGCCACGTAAGACGCTCCAGACGATTTCTCCTAACGGTGGTGGTGGCGTCGTCAGCATTGCCAGCTGAGGGTAATGATCCATGTGAATGCTGTTTTCCCACCAGGACCCAGTAGAGCAGTAACTTTTTTTCCCCCTTGTCTGTAATCCTTCCGGTGAAGCTGTTCATCAAGCCAACGTGGTCACCTCTACCCAGCGTTGCATAAAAGGTGATGTTAGCAGGTACCACGAGATCGTTACGTGAGGGATGATAGGAATATGTGACGTGTGTGCCTCCTGAAGGATGATAGCAGTATGTGTGACGTGTGTACCTCCTGAAGGATGATAGCAGTATGTGTGACGTGTGTACCTCCTGAAGGATGATAGCAATACGTAACGTGTGTACCTCCTGAGGGATGATAGCAATATGTGACGTGTGTACCTCCTGAAGGATGATAGCAGTATGTGACGTGTGTGCCTCCTGAAGGATGATAACAATATGTGACGTGTGTACCTCCTGAAGGATGATAACAATTTGTGACGTGTGTACCTCTTGAAGGATGATAACAATATGTGACGTGTGCACCGCATTAAACATAAAGTTCGCCTGTGATGATGGCTGTTCTCATTCATGATAGTCTTGCTAGTAACGTATTCATAAATTTGCTGCGTGAGTACTTCTTTTTCTCTTTAGTTGTCCTTTATCAAACCCGCAGTTCCTTCTTCGCACCTAGAACAGGGGTTTCCCTCCTGTGTCTTCTTCTAAACACCTTTACCCAAACATAGACATCCTCAAGCATAGACACTCCTTCGTAAAGAGGAAGTCTCTCATCTCGTCCATTATCCTCAAGTAGGGGAAGATGTTACGAAAATATGGTGTAGAAGGTAAGCCAGTAAAAGAAGCAGTAGCTTTAACAGAGAGTATGCCATATCTACGAGTAAGGAGGAGAGGAAGGTGTAGTTGTTCCATGTGAAGGTAGATGTGCGGCAGGGGTGTGTGTGTGTGTGTGAGGTGACCATGGATGTTGAATTTGTTTAAGGATGGGGTGGTGAAGGAGGGAATGCAAGAGTCTTGAGGAAAGGAGTAGGTCTGCAGGAGCAGGGGTTCTCTGGCGTCTGTGCTCTGCACGTGACAACTAGAGTAGAATGGATGTGAGTGAATTGGACCTTTTTTATTTGTCGCTTATTGATGGAGACGGAAACTACGAACAGGTATGAGAATATGACAATATATATATATATATATATATATATATATATATATATATATATATATATATATATATATATATATATATATATATATATATCTTTATGTTTTGTTTTTTTCATACACATACACCATTTCCCGCGTTAGCGAGGTAGCGTTAAGAACAGAGGACACCATTTCCCGCGTTAGCGAGGTAGCGTTAAGAACAGAGGACTGAGTTTCAGAGGGAACATGTCCTCACTTGGCCCCCTTCTTTGTTCCTTCTTTTGCAAAAAATAAAACGGGAGGCAAGGATTTCCAGCCCCCCGCTCCTTCCCCATTTAGTCGCCTCTTACGACACGCAGAGAATACGTGAGAAGTATTCTTTCTCCCCTATATATATATATATATATATATATATATATATATATATATATATATATATATATATATGATTCATGCGATACTGCAAGAAATTGTTTGTTGTAAGGGAGGTACCATCTCTCTCTCTCTCTCTCTCTCTCTCTCTCTCTCTCTCTCTCTCTCTCTCTCTCTCTCTCTCTCTCTCTCTCTCTCTCTCTCCCTTTTACTTTCTACCTGAATACACATTTTTGTGGGGTATTTTTTGAAGTGCCTGTGTACATCCGAGTGACGTATCTCTTTTGCAAAAAAAAAAAGAAGAAAATACTGGAACAGCGGACGTGACCAACAACACAGTCCATTTCTTTTTCTGTTTTGTTTTAGTTTTCCCAATCTCTTGATTTTTCCCCCCCTCCATATTCTGGGTTCCCGTTCTATGGGGGGAATGAACTGACCCATCCCTACCCCTGCAATCACATTTTGCAATAGATGTTTCTTGAGGGGAGAAGGGCGTCGGAGGCTTTTTTGATTATCTCCAAGCCCAAGGAAAACTAAATGCTTTAAAAAGAGAGAAAATGTCTCTTAAATGCGTCATCCCTTATCTCCAATTCCTGGTTTTTATTTTCTCGTATCGTTATCTTCTTATTTTTCTGTAATTCTGATTATACCGAAGGTTTACACGTCTGCATTTTAAACCTAATTAAACGAAGTATACCGTAATCGTAGTCAAAATGTTCTTTAAACAAACTGTTAGAATACCAAATGACTTTTTCTTTGCGTCTACTGTAATCTTGGCAGTTGAGTTAACTTTAATGAAATTTCCCTGAGTGGATTTTCCCTAATATCACAGCCACCCTATTAATGTATACTCTATGATAGCTTTGCTGTAGAAAACGTTGCCGTAGATGAAGTCATTCGAAAATCATATTTTCTTTAGAATATTCTAATGTACCTGTACGCATTTTTCTCTCCTTATGTATATATATATCATTCATATATCCATATATCCATTCTCTAGTTGTCATATGTAATGCACCGAAACCACAGCTCCCTATCCACACCCAGGCTCCATAGACATTTTCTTGGTTTACCCCAGAGGCTTCATATTACTTGGTTCAGTTTATTGACAGCACGTCGACCCCTGTATACCACATCGTTCCAGTTTATCTTATCTGGTGCATATATATATATATATATATATATGTATATATATATATATATATATATATATATATATATATATATATATATATATATATATATATATATATATACCTGGCTGTATCTAAGTTAACAGTATTGTAAGAGCTTTTTATCCAACTAACTCGTACGTAAAAGTATTCATTCATGAAAGGAAAAACTTATGACATCACCTTAACCATCTGTACCGCACTGCCAGACGGAAATCTGGGTCATGCTATCTCCTGTTGTGATTCAAGTCTTTTTTGAGAAGGAAGACACAGTGGTGGAGGCCGCCCACCACAAGGCAAGTCTCTGATCTGTTCCTGCGGTTGTGAAATGCGGAGGAGGAGGAGGAGGAGGGAGGGAAGGAGAAGGTTAAGGGGGGTTCTTGACAAAGGTCTAATGTCTTGCGGAAAGTGTATTGTTGCCCTTGGCAAGCTGGGGTCGTCATTTATCATGTGGAATGGTCTGGCGAGCGTCCATTACCGCGCTGCCTGGCTGTTGAGAAGCAAGGAGAGTCAGGCCACAATGGGTGTTGTTGACGAGAGCAATGATTCTATTTTGCCGACAAATATATCATCGCGAGAGGAGGTGTTCAGGAGTGTAGGTGGATTGCGCGAGAGAGAGAAATGGCTTCACGCAGGATGATTCTGAATACACGCATGAAAGAGCGTATCTCGGAAATGGTGAGAACTTCTGCATTTACTGAAAGAAAGGGGGATGGTGTTCTTAAATCTAGGAGAGCAAAAGATGGAAATGAGTGACATGAAATGTGTTTTATTCTGTAACTGAAGTAAAACACAAGACTAACTTAGGTGGCTGGTGCCTTTCGATTATAAAGAATAATATCTAGGAAATGGTGAGAACTTCTGCATTTACTGAAGGAAAGGGGGGATGGTGTTCTTAAATCTAGGAGAGCAAAAGATGGAAATGAGTGACAAGAAATGTGTTTTACTCTGTAACTGAAGTAAAACACAAGACTAACTCAGGCGGCTGGTGCCTTTCGATTGTAAAGAATATTGTTATCATTAACTCACATGAAAAAAGTGTTATCTATACGCTCGTTGTCTCTGATTATATGAAAGAATGTTTCGACTTATCCACCGGATTAGAAAAAAAGCTGAGGACCAATCACACAGCAGTGACTGTAAGCTGTGAATCGGACATTGCCAAGTGCTGCAGAACTCCTG
>NC_092227.1:11718113-11798113 GCF_036320965.1 Panulirus ornatus | reverse complement strand
ATATATATATATATATATATATATATATATATATATATATATATATATATATATAAGGGACGACTTGCTGTTGATGGGCCGAGCCTGGTCGTATAAGTCAGTAGGAGGGAGACCACGAAAAGGTCTGTTAAGCCAAGTCACGGATGAGGGCTTTGGTTTCAATTCATCATCTTGAGTGTGGATGCGAACGAACCAGGCCATTTCTCTGTTTGCTCCTGGCTCTACCTGGCTGACATGGGTAATGGCAAATGTGTATAAAAAGAAGGTTTATATAAATGTATATACTCACCCCATCATCTTTTCACCTCATATTTGCCTGTCACTCCCATATGCCTTTTATTTCAGCCCCTTCACCTTCCTCTTGACCTCCAGCCGCTTTCTTTTATTTTATAACGCTCAGACACTTTATAATCTCTTTCACTAGGAGCTTGTCATCCCACCATTCACTATCCTTCCTCATCTGCCCTCCTGCTAAATGCTGCGCACCTCTTTCGCACATTTAAGCACTGTAGGTGGAAAAGAGTGAGTGTGGAGTGTTTTGGACGTGAAGGTATGAGGAGTGTGAGAGTCAAAAAGTGGTTGGTGAAAAGAAAAAAAGTGGTAAAAGTCTTGCGTAAGGTAAAGTGCGGCAAAGCAGCTGGAGTGGATGAGATTGCAGTTTCTCCAAAAAAGGGGTTGACGGTGATGTTGATTGGTTAGCTTGGATTTTCACTGTATATTCAGGGTGTCCCCCAAAAAATGTACTCACTTTTTGACACCCTGTAACTCACTGATTTCTTTTTTTCCTAAAAGAATTTTTTTTTCCTAAAAGAATTCAGTAACTTATAGGGTGTCAAAAAAGTGAGTACATTTTTTAGGGGACACCCTGTATATGGCTCAGTGGGAAGGTGCCTGAGGATTGACGAAATGCCTGTATGGTGCAAGTCTTTAAAGACAACGGGGACAAATGTGAGTGGTTGACAAATCCTTCGGCGAGACTGTGTACTCCCATTTGTCAGGAGACGATGATACAGCCTCGCTGATGGTGACTTTTCATTCGTGGTGAAACCCCAAATAGGAGGAGTCCAGTGACTGCCCATATGTATGGGGATAGGGGAGAAAGAATACTTCCCACGTATTCCCTGCGTGTCGTAGAAGGCGACTAAAAGGGAAGGGAGCGGGGGGCTGGAAATCCTCCCCTCTCATTTTTTTTTTTTTTTAATTTTCCAAAAGAAGGAACAGAGAAGGGGGCCAGGTGAGGATATTCCCTCAAAGGCCCAGTCCTCTGTTCTTAATGCTACCTCGCTTATGCGGGAAATGGCGAATAGTATGAAAGAAAGAAGATATATATATATATATATATATATATATATATATATATATATATATATATATATATATATATATATATATATATATATATATTTTTTTTTTTTTTTTTTTTTTTTTATACCTCGTCGCTGTCTCCCGCGTTTGCGAGGTAGCGCAAGGAAACAGACGAAAGAAATGGCCCAACCCCCCCATACACATGTACATACACACGTCCACACACGCAAATATACATACCTACACAGCTTTCCATGGTTTACCCCGGACGCTTCACTTCACATGCCTTGATTCAATCCACTGACAGCACGTCAACCCCTGTATACCACATCGCTCCAATTCACTCTATTCCTTGCCCTCCTTTCACCCTCCTGCATGAATCTTTCCTCACTCATTCTCTCCATGTGCCCAAACCATTTCAAAACACCCTCTTCTGCTCTCTCAACCACGCTCTTTTTATTTCCACACATCTCTCTTACCCTTACGTTACTTACTCGATCAAACCACCTCACACCACACATTGTCCTCAAACATCTCATTTCCAGCACATCCATCCTCCTGCGCACAACTCTATCCATAGCCCACGCCTCGCAACCATACAACATTGTTGGAACCACTATTCCTTCAAACATACCCATTTTTGCTTTCCGAGATAATGTTCTCGACTTCCACACATTTTTCAAGGCTCCCAAAATTTTCGCCCCCTCCCCCACCCTATGATCCACTTCCGCTTCCATGGTTCCATCCGCTGACAGATCCACTCCCAGATATCTAAAACACTTCACTTCCTCCAGTTTTTCTCCATTCAAACTCACCTCCCAATTGACTTGACCCTCAACCCTACTGCGGCAGGGGTGTGTGATGTCTCCATGGTTGTTTAATTTGTTTATGGATGGGTATATATATATATATATATATATATATATATATATATATATATATATATATATATATATATATATTGTGGACGGCAGAATCAATGCCATTTCTGCCAATGACCCCTATGGTTCGACTGTTTCCCAGTAATGTCAGAATCAGGATACATCACGAAATGTTAACGTCTCCCCTTGAGAAAACCTTGAAATTTCCTTTCTATGCCTTCTAGTAGAAACTAGGAAACCTCTGTGCTAGATGAGGTGAATATAAGATACACATTACCATCTAGACAGGCATTCTAGCTTTCGAAGATCCACATTACCATCTAGACAGGCATTCTAGCTTTCGATTTCTTGCCAGTGCAGCTCCTAGCGAGGTGATATTCAAAGTGGTTCATTCTCCCTATCGATGAAAGTCTAAGAGAAAAGACAACCCACTTCATCCCACTGTCAACTTTAACACTGACCACACACGTCCTCAGTTCAGCATCGATCAGATCATATCCTGTCTCACACCAACGCATATCCAAAGCCACTTCAGTCATGGCGAACGTATTAAAATCAATAACATTTCCTCTCGTTTAAGATTAAACCAGCCGTCCGCTGACCTCACACTACACACAACAGGTTTGGATATTAGTCAGGAACTCTCTGCTGAATCGTGGCTAATTGCCCGCATCCCTTTAGTATCCCCCCAACAATGAAGACTATTTTCCCTCGTAGTTCCTCGTTTTCTCTGCTTTTAAAAAAAACAAGCCACATGCAGCTCATGATTTCCCCAGCGGTCTTATGTTATTTACGTCTATAAATCGTTTCCCTGTCCGGTTAAACTGGTGGATTTGAGTAACCTTTCCTGACGGCGATAGATTATAATCGTAAACCGCATCCAGTGTCCCACATATACAGCAGAGTGGATATGACTAGAGACAGGAAAACGGGTACTTGTACGGATACCTTTTTTGAGTGAGCTGGCATTATAGAGCGCTACCAGTAGTGATCGCTGGAGCCGCAGGGAGGGGTGGGAGGAGAGACTCAAGTCTTCCCAGCGATCACGTGAAGGCCGTTCATCACCCCATACTACACGGGGGGGTTTTCGAGGAGGATATTATCTAGTCTTCCAAGTCTCCTCTGATGGAAGGGGCTTTAGAGAGCGTCTCGTCCGTATTATACGAAAATGTATGGCTCACGCATGTATACGTGTGGTGAAGACGTGTGGCTTCACCAATGACCTCATCAGAGAAGCGATAGAAATATGGTAATATACCCTCCCTCATTAAGAGGGTGTAGGTTATGGCCAAACCTTCTTTTCATTTATGTCTCGCATTCGTAAATGATGGTCTTACAATGTCTATTTTGTCGCTACACGTTTTTGGTCTATCCCTTTCCATTCCAGGACTGGGATACTGAAATACTCCTTGTTTGTATTTATCTAATGAGGTGAAATAAGACTGTGAAGTGCGTTATCAGAGGAAACTTTTGTTTCCTCTAATAAAAATTTTCAATGTTTTTTTTTTTCATAATCCAATGAAAATCTTTAGTTTTTTTTTCATCCAATTTCCAATGCGTCACACACATCATTTTCTTCAAATGAAATTAGGATCAAATTGATTATTATTCTCTCTGTCATTTCGTTTACACTTAATGAAAAAGGGTGACTGAAAGCATGAGAATATAATTCCAGCAAGTTGACTTTTTCCCTTTCTGTAGTAAGATGATTTCGAGAAGAAAAATAATGAGGAGGAGAAAGAAAACGTGTCCTCCACACTTTACGAGAGATTCACATGAAAACGATGCTATATAATGAGGCGAGTGTACTGCTCCTCTCCAAGAGACACCGAGAAGTGCTCTTGGGATAGCAGACTGAGACTGGAGAAAATGGAATCAGAAGATCTAAATTAAGAGCTGCGGATGACGGAAATGGAATTCGAATCATTACAACTGTGCCAGAGTAAGTTAAGTGTGGTTGACCCGTGAGTAAATACAATCCTCAGTAAATTTTGCACTGTGGCTGGTGATGTAAGTGGAACTCATTCGAAAATGAAGCTGACATTGTTGATGTAAGTAGGATCTTCGTTATAGATCAACTGCGATTTGTTATACAAGTATATTTGTTATGTAAGTATAGTCTTCATAAGTAAATTTCTACCCAAGAAGACACTAACAGAATCTTTCAGTAGACTGTCTTTAGTGAAGATGTAAGTGGTGTCTTGAAATTGATTGGACTACGATTTGTGTAGATGTATGGGAGAAGGTCTTAAGTAATCTGTAAGTAACTGAGCTGTAATAGAATTCAAGTAAATAGTCATTGATGAACATGTAGGTTCTTCTTTATCAGTAAAGTGCGATTGGTGGAGAACTTGGTAAAAAAATTTAAAGTAAAATTTCACTTGTAAACATGAAAGACGATTAGTTTTGATAAGTAAATTGCTATTGATAAAGGTATCAATAGTAATTCTAGGATAATTACAATGTAATTTTAGTCTTTCCATACTGCTTGACTTATTATCACTAGATACAGACGTTAAGAAGACTGAGAAAACAGATTACTTTTTGAGATATTCCAAAATTACAGACAGCTGCATGAACCATATATTCAACATGGTGTTTTTTTGGCTCGCGAACGACCCATGTTAGAGTACGGAATACCAACTTCTCCTCCTTTCCCGAGAGAAAATGATATTACGATCACAGGCCCAACAGAGCTGGTTGTCCTAATACTAGAATTAAGGGAAAGGTGCCGAGAAGACGGAAATGCAGTAGTTATAGTACACACACACACACACACACTAGAGGAAGGAAGGACAAGGGTACGTGAAAACCACTCTCATTTCCTCAAGGGTCACAGGTCATCGAAGTAAAGAGACAGTATTCACCTTGAGGTGATTTGGTTGGTTGATTGCCTGGGCTTTAAGCCTATTGTCTGTCAGGTTCGTTACAGCCGCCAACGCCAGGCTACCATCCTCCAGCCGAAAGATCTTCAACAACACCTTCAGATGTTAAGAATCGTCATGAGACCAACTACACTGTCTCTTGGCGAGTGTGTGTGTGTGTGCATTGCATTGCTCAGGATCTCGGAGGAAGGCGAAGTACTAAGTGAGTGGTAGAGGGGACAACGTCTTGCATGTCGATATCAGTCACCCTTGCGAGCGTGGTCTGTACAGTACTGGAAAAGATAATCAGAAAGCCAACTGAAGAATTCTTGTAAAGGTGAAATTGAGTGAGAGACAACAGGGTATCAGGCACAGATCATGAGTAATGAGCCATCTTAGATTTCTATGAGAGAGTGAGCTCCGTTTTACAGAGAGGAGAAGGCTATGTGGATTTCCTTTGTCTACTGCCAGAAAGCATTGGACACTATATCACACAGGAGGTTGGCATCTATCTATCCATAACCCATCTATCTAAGTTGGATAGATTATCTCTAGAAGGGAACAATGAAGGCATATTGGGGTAGTCTTCTCGAAACGGGTTGAGGCCACCGGTGGCGTGCTACTGGGTTCTATTCTGGGATTATTGTTCTTTCTTGCCCACTTTGGAAGAGAGAAGCGTAAGGGGTAACTTGATCAGAGCCTTGACGTGACAGTGACCAAGACGTTTCTTAGAAAATATGTTCAAAAGTGATTTTATTGCATGAATCGTGAATAACCGGAATAGGCTGAACGATGAGATTGCAAACTATCACACCAGTTTGATAAGATGCATGATAGTAAAGAAGAATACGGGAGCACGTACCGTGTACAGTAAGATAAGAAAGGAGGAACAGCGTCTCTTTGAGGATAATAGTTTGGACAAAGCAGGAGAAATTCCCAGAAGGTTCCGTTATAATATATCATGAATGGTCTGTTTAAGAGCACCTAGTCAGGCCAAGGGATTAAGAGGGATAATTTGTAAAGTTACGGTGGGGAAACCTTGAACCGCATGAGAATATAAAAGAGGACGAGATTTTGTGTTCAGGTAAGTGTCCCCTACGGAGAGTTTCGGAGGAAGCGGAGATATGAGAGAGAGAGAGAGAGAGAGAGAGAGAGAGAGAGAGAGAGAGAGAGAGAGAGAGAGAGAGAGACTTTTCCAGTTAGGTTTGAAGGAGAACATTGAGTGAGAGAGAGAGAGAGAGAGAGAGAGAGAGAGAGAGAGAGAGAGAGAGAGAGAGAGAGAGAGACTGCCTTTTCCAGTTAGGTTTGAAGGAGAACATTGAGAGAGAGAGAGAGAGAGAGAGAGAGAGAGAGAGAGAGAGAGAGAGAGAGAGAGAGAGAGAGAGAGAGACTGCCTTTTCCAGTTAGGTTTGAAGGAAAACATTGAGTGAGACAGTAAAGAGATTGATGTTCGATAGCTTAAAGATTTTTTTTTTTCCCTGTGACTACAGTTGCTGCTGAAGTTGAAAGAACGAGCCATGTTGAGGAGCAGAGACTTGCTTGGAGTTGGTGGGGATAGGTTCCAGTCGTATGGGATGTTAGGTTCCAGTCGTATGATGTTGGCCAGGTGTGTGAGAGAGAGCCAAAAACCATTTACCTCTCCATGACTGATGGTGCAGTTTCCATTCGGCGCCAGAGAGGCATTATAGAACATTTCATGTATATGATATAAATTGGGAAATGTAGAATCTAAATGATGTAGAATGAGTTGAGGTACGTGTTATCAAGCGTATCATACGAAGGATGGAGACTGTGTGTGTGTGTGTGTTTATAGACTGAATGCCCGGAGGTGAGGCAGATCGAAAAGACGAGGTCAGGGAGGGGGGAAAAATTGACGGCCACTTTCGTTCTTAGTTTGGTCAACAGCCATGAATATCCCTCCCGATTCTTAGGGGGGGTTAGTAGCTGCGTGGTCGGTGGTGACTGGTGGCTGCCGCCTGCTTCGTCGTGAGTCACAAGGTCCTACAGTTGTTTCCTTCCCAAGGGCTCCTCTGGCCACGCCAGAAACTATATATTCCTCAGTGTGACGTCTTGCTGCTCTACAAGGTCCTACAGTTGTGTGGCGTAGACAGTTAAAAACGCTTTCCTTCCCAAGGGCTTTTCTGGCCACGCCAGAGACGATATATATTCCTCAGTGTGACGTGTTGCTGCTCTCACCAAATGCTACACCTGTAAAGACTTCGCACTTGCAGAGTGGAAACAGAAAGTGATTTTGATAAAGAAATGTATGAATATTATCTTTTGTTAGGAAACAGAACAGCAGATATAACCTTGCCACATTTGCCCTTTATTTAAGATAAGGGACACACACACACACACACACACACACACACACACACACACACACACACACACACACACACACACACACACACACACAATATCCTGCTGGTGTAGTGCTCCAAACACGACTGTTCCTGATGGCTTAGGTTCCGGGGATGAAGTCAGTCACTGGTTCCGCGAGATATTGGCACATTTTCACCCGCGAACCTGCTACAGGTACCCGGCCTGGTAGTCCCTGATGCAGCGCACCATCGTTCACTGTGGTCTCTTGCCCTCTCCTCCTGCTGGTGGTGATGACTGAAACCGATAAATCAAAGAAAACGCAATTTTTTTTCCTTTTGAGGTTTCATTTTCTATAGTTCCAGGGCCGTTTCAGCCCATAATGGCCTGATTGCAGTTGCTACTAACTGTGCGGGAGAGAGAGAGAGAGAGAGAGAGAGAGAGAGAGAGAGAGAGAGAGAGAGAGAGAGAGATGTACAAGCTGAGGTAACCTTTTACACGTGACTCTCTTCTGACTACCACGAACGCTATGGAACCTATTATCGCTAAATTAACTTTGGAGACCAAGAGCTTGAGACGGAATCCTTTATCCCCAGGTTGTTTTGAGAAGACCTTTCGCTTTTTGAGACAAAACATTCGCTATACAATATCCAACATTGCCCGTGGCATCCACAAAATTCATTGTGTTACTAATACATTGGGTTTGAGTTGATTTGTTTTCATGGCTGACGGAATATACTGGACGAAAAGAGTATGTTAAAAAAAGAAAAAAAAGATCTGTGCATCTCCTATACTGGCTAACGTATTCTTAGAATATTTTGTAACCACATTATTTCCCCCAGTCTATTTTTCCCCTGACAGAGATACATAGTTATGTTCTGTCGATTCTGTATCATCATCATTTATGACCCAGTGATACCAATACAGATTAATTCTTTCTCAGACCATTAATTAAAGGACTGCGTTGCTATCAGATCCAAAGTTGACTGGAAGATTGATAAACATATATATATATATATATATATATATATATATATATATATATATATATATATATATATATATATATATATATATATATACTTTGCTTATGCTGTCCCGACTGTCGTAGTGAAAAAAAAAATGTGAGTATATTACCTTTATGTAGATATTGGTAAAGTAAGAAGATACTGAAGCACAATGACTGAATGGCTACAGACATTGGTATTAGAGGTGAAAATGAGATTTATTTTTTCATTATTATGGACCGCAACCACATAACCATAATTTTGTTTTCATTTCTAATGGTTAAGTTAAGCATTGAAAACCCTGTACACAAATTTCAGTCTATCAAACGAGCAGTTTCCTCTTGAACAAAATAGATTCTGATAGAATTATGAGTTGGGTCAAATCACATCATGGGAAAAAAGGGGTCATAAAACTCACCATCCCTTCTGGTTAAGGTCTTAACCTTCCGGGGTCAGGTCACCGTGGGTGGAGTAACAAAGCGTTCCCCAGGTCATATGAGAGTCAAGTGCAAAGGTTACCTGAGCTTGTATACAGGTTTTCCAACACTCTGACATCGTTAGTACCAGTCGAGAAGCGCCTGTGATGGGCCGAAACTGTACTGGAACCGTGAGAATCAGGTCTCGAAAAAGTATGTTGTATATCTTATTGGCAAGAGTGTGTTCCTGTACAGGCGAGAGTGCGTTGCTCTAGGGGCAAGAGTGCGTTGTTTTAGAGGCGAGAGTGAGTTGTTCTAGAGGCGAGAGTGCGTTGCTCTAGGGGCAAGAGTGCGTTGTTTTAGAGGCAAGAGTGCGTTTTTCCAGAGGCAAGAGTGCGTTGTTCTAGAGGCAAGAGTGCGTTGTTTTAGAGGCGAGAGTGTGTTGTTCTAGAGGCGACAGTGCGTTCTTCTAGAGGCGAGAGTGCGTTGCTCTAGAGGCAAGAGTGCGTTGTTTTAGAGGCAAGAGTGCGTTTTCCAGAGGCAAGATGCGTTGTTTTAGAGGCAAGAGTGCGTTGTTCTAGAGGCAAGAGTGCGTTGTTCTAGAGGCAAGAGTGCGTTTTTCCAGAGGCAAGAGTGCGTTGTTCTAGAGGCAAGAGTGCGTTGTTCTAGAGGCAAGAGTGCGTTGTTCTAGAGGCAAGAGTCCGTTGTTCTAGAGGCAAGAGTGCGTTGTTCTAGAGGCAAGAGTGCGTTGTTCTAGAGGCAAGAGTGCGTTGTTTTAGAGGCAAGAGTGCGTTGTTCTAGAGGCAAGATGCGTTCTTCTAGAGGCAAGAGTGCGTTGTTTTACATCAGGATAATGATTTTGAGTGGAAGAGACGTCTCAGGCACACTCTTGTCACAGAAAGGGTGTGGTGGACGTGGATGTGAGGGAGGATGAGGGTGAAGGGTGCACTGTGTGGATGGGTAAGGGAGAAAGGGAAGAGATGGTACAAGGAGCTTGAGGGATGGAAGGTTGAGGTAGTTAACGAGTCTAAGCTGGAGGACAAAAGCATCATTACGGGTGACGATATATATATATATATATATATATATATATATATATATATATATATATATATATATATATATATATATGTATATATATATACATATATATATATATATATTCCTAAGAGTCCACGGGGAAAATGAAACATGATATGTTATATTTCTCTCTTGCGTTCTTCCCTGATGATGTGATTATTACACGAAAGTGCACTTGGGAACTTTATGTGTTTCATTTTCCCCGTGGACTCAGGAATATACGTGATCACGCGCAAAATTGTGATCCTTTCCAACATATATATATATATATATATATATATATATATATATATATATATGTAGACGTCATCTGCCGAAAATGGATTCAGACGTGGAAGGGTTATCATGACCAATCCGTTGTGGTCAGATGTATAAGAAGGGTTGAGTGAGAGCAATTGGATGGATGACGTCAATTTGTAAACGGGTGAACTATTTTAGATTATTAAGAAACGAGGTGAGGGGGGTCCACACAACTGAAGAAGGAGGGACTGTCTTCGAACTGTAGGGATAAACCAACGAGAGAGGCCATAGCATAAAATTCAGCCAGAATCTAACCCAACAGATATATATATGTATATATATATATATATATATATATATATATATATATATATATATATATATATATATATATATATATATATATATATTATCCTTGGGGATAGGGGATTAAGAATACTTCCCACGTATTTCCCTGCGTGTCGTAGAAGGCGACTAAAAGGGGAGGGAGCGGGGGGCTGGAAATCCTCCCCTCTCGTTTTTCTTTTAATTTTCCAAAAGAAGGAACAGAGGGGGCCAGGTGAGGATATTCCAAAAAAGGCCCAGTCCTCTGTTCTTAACGCTACCTCGCTAACGCGGGAAATGGCGAATAGTTTAAAAGAAAAGAAAGATATATATATATATATATATATATATATATATATATATATATATATATATATATATATATATATATATATGTGTGTGTGTGTGTGTGTGTTTGTGTGTGTGTGTGTGTGTGTGTGTGTGTGTTATGTATGAACTGCCTTAGGAACACACACAGTAAACGAGCACTAATGTTACCAATGGTGTATCGTGTACTCCCAGGCCAGTTTCCTCTATCACCTCACCACTGGCAGTGACAGCCAACCGTCAGTGGCTCTGGCCTCCCCTCACACACCTGTCACCACGCCAACATTTCCCAGACAGCTCAGCAGCACAGCTGACCGCACACCAATAGGCCAGTCAACTCGCCAGCCTCTATCATTTGTATATACCTGCGCGTGGAAAAGGCTGGGAAGGTGGAATGGACGAGGATCTCTTGGAGTGGAAGTGGGAGAGAGAGAGAGAGAGGATCAGTGTCACCAACTTTGTCTTACCTGCCCAGAAGAAGATCACTTCTCGGTGCAGGAGCTTGGCTTGTGCAAGACAATATCATGAACGTCAAGTGCGTAGTCCATTGTCTTTTATTCGGAAATAGGATAAGAAAGAAAATAAGTTAGTATTTAGTTTCCGTACCATTTCTGCAAACCCTCGTCAGCTGCCTCATTAGCACACTTCTCTCCTACTTTTTCTGTACTTGATCACACAATCTCAGACCTCATATTGTCCAATTTCATTTTTAACACTACCACCTTCCCCCGCACAGTCTCATCTATAGCTCATGCTTTGCATCTAAATGGTAATGTTGGGACTACTATACATTTTCAGACATACCCATTTTTGCCCTCCCCAGATAACGATCTCTCTTAATACCTATTCTTCAGTGCTCCCAGAACCTTCTCTCCCTTACCCACCCTATGAGTCACTTCGGCTTCCATGGGTCCATTGGCTGCCATGTCCAATCCCAGGCACCTATGACACGTCACTTCCTCCCATTTTTCTCCGTTCAAACTTACATCCCAACTAACCTGTCCCTCCATACTGGTAAACTTAATAACTTTGTTTTTATTCACATTTGCTGTCATCTTTCTCCTTTCACACACCCTTTGAAACTCAGTCACCAAAGTCTGCAGTTTCACACACACACACACACACACATATATATATATATATATATATATATATATATATATATATATATATATATATATATATATATATATATATATATATATGTATATATATATATATATATATATATATATATATATATATATATATATATATATATATATATATATATATATATATGTATATTCTATGAATGTGTATTACGATGTTAAGAGATTTAGTAACCCATTATGATATGATGTTGGTAAGGAACGAATTATATAATGAAAGTGAAGACGAGGAATATACAGAGGGATCCCAATTCATTGTCATCATTGCCTCGGTAGATTGTGGTCTCGTCCTCAGCAGGTTGTAGTCTCCTCGTCCTCAGCAGGTTGTTGTCTCATCCTCCCTCAGCAGGTTGTAGTCTCCTCGTCCTCAGCAGGTTGTTGTCTCCTCCTCCCTCAGTGGGTTGTAGTCTCGTCCTCAGCAGGTTGTAGTCTCCTCGTCCTCAGCAGGTTGTAGTTTCGTCCTCAGCAGGTTGTAGCCTCGTCCTGAGCAGGTTATAGTCTCGTCCTCAGCAGGTTATAGTCTCGTCCTCAGCAGGTTGTAGTCCCGTCCTTAGCAGGTTGTAGTCTCGTCCTCAGCAGGTTGTAGTCTCCTCGTCCTCAGCAGGTTGTAGCCTCGTCCTCACCAGGTTGTAATCTCGTCCTCAGCAGGTTGTAGTGTCGTCCTCAGCAGGTTGTTGTCTCCTCCTCCCTCAGCAGGCTGTAGTCTCGTCCTCAGCAGGTTGTAGGCTCGTCCTCAGCAGGTTGTGATCGTAGAGTCACAAAACTGCCACTGGAATTCCTGGTGCTTGGATTAAGCTTACCCCAGCCAGCCATGGTCTTACCTGCCCTCGCCTCACTCGAACCCTAGCATGGTTGGATACGGTCTTGTTCCTCATGTGGGCAAACACTTAATAGATATCTGCCTCCCGGCGATTCACGGAAATATGGATGTATATCGACTGCTAATGAAACTCCAGGATGACCTGGATCAGTTCTGAGCCTGTGTGCTGCTGTGAGTGTATCTGAATAGGAATAAAATGAAAGTATATTCGACGTCAGGAGATGCCTATAAGAACCCGAGACGACATATAGCAAGGTAGGAATACACTCCACAGAGCACGTAGTTTGATGGGACTGGAGTGATAGATGCACGTACGGTGTCTGTGCCTTTCTGATCAGGCGATAGTCATCACCCGTTGTCGTGGAGCAGTTCAAGAGCGAAATTTTGTGCGAAACCAAATACAAAAATGAAGCAAAGTTCATGTGCAGTAGTAAGTAAACTGTACATTAAAGTACGACATTCATGAAGTAATATGTATTGCTGTATTCTAGATATAATATGTATTGCTGTATTCTAGGTATAATGATATGTATTGCTATATTCTAGGTATAATGCTGTGTATTGCTGTATGCTAGGTATAATATGTATTGCTGTATTCTAGGTATAACGATATGTATTGCTGTATTCTAGGTATAATGATATGTATTGCTGTATTTTAGGTATAATGCTGTGTATTGCTGTATTCTAGGTATAATGATATGTATTGCTGTATGCTAGGTATAATATGTATTGCTGTATTCTAGGTATAATGATATGTATTGCTGTATTCTAGGTATAATATGTATTGCTGTATTCTAGGTATAATGATATGTATTGCTGTGTTCTAGGTATAATATGTATTGCTGTATTCTGGTTATAATGATATGTATTGCTATATTCTAGGCATAATGATATGTATTGCTTTATTGTAGTTACAATATGTATTGCTGTATTTTCGAAACGATTTCTTTTTAGAGTGATCGGTATGGCAAGGGCGAGACATGCCAGAGTCAAAGGTCATCCCGGATGAAATGAGTTAAGTAAGGAAGAAAGAAAGTAGAAATTAATCATAACCCAGCATGCATATATGACCCAACTCTTAATGGTAGACATTGTAGGAACAGCAGAAGAAAGACGAGCGGAGGATGAGAACGCCACGGCTTACCTGTTGCAGGGAATAAGGAGGTAATCATAATGATCAGGCCTCGAGAGGTCGGTGTTCACACACAAACTTTGGGAAGCAGCAGCGAGATGCGTGTCTTGGGCTTCAGCCAGCCTTGTGGAAGAGGGCAACGTGGAGACAGCGCACGAGAGCGGTGGCCAGAATGGCACCAGTAGAACAGAGAGAGAGAGAGAGAGAGAGAGAGAGAGAGAGAGAGAGAGAGAGAGAGAGAGAGAGAGAGAGAGAGCAGCATCACGGCATACAGAAAGGTACGACTGAAAAAAAACAAAATGTAAAGCAAAGCAGTGAGAAAGATGGCACAGAAAAAAGCAAATCAAAGGTAAATACGGCATTGAATTCTACTAGAGAGGTGAAGGAGGAACCACCGAAGACATACGAGCAGTCATCCCATACTGGAGCGAATGTATCACCAGTGGATAGGAAACAGCTGTTTACAAGAAGAAAACACTGGGCACCTATGCAGCAGCCTTGGTTGCATGAAGCAGTCTTTGTGATGTTGATTCTATGGAATTTCCTGGGACATGGTTTGAGGATGTGGTTATACTTAACATCTTTATATGTCATAACGTGATTCCATTTGCGGTGCTTTGAAACTGAAGAGAGGGGATCGAATGCCTCTACTAGAGAGAGAGATATATGGAGGAATAGTGTTTTAGCACTGCTAACTTTAAGTAGGTTCCTTCCTCCCCATTCGGAGTCATTGCACTGGTACGAATTGAGGGAAAACATTTCTTTACATATAGTTCGGAAATCTACCCTCCTCTATATTTTTTTGTGCTGTCTTCAGAGCGAGGTCCTAAAACCAAATGGAATTTGTTCTGATGACCTGCAGGACAAAAGACGAAAGGTGCTGTCTTCACAGCGAGGTCCTAAAACCAAATGGAATTTGACCTGCCGGACGAAAGACGAAAACATTTTTTGCTTCGGAGAGCAAAGAACAGACCCGCTGCGACGAGACGCAGTCGAGGAACTTGAAGAAGTGTCTGACTGACAAGCAAAATATATGGTTCACGAGTTAACACGATTAATGACAAACACAAGGTCAACGAGGCGCGTGATTAGTGTATTACACGATGGTCAACTTTGACTGCGTTATCAACGAGTTGCATGAGAAACGAATTGAATGATCGACTCAAAACGCGACTGACGACATACAAGAATTGAATTATAGGATCAACGAGTTGTGTGTTCAGCAAAGCCGAAGTTTTGGGTAATACGAATCCAATCCACTGGTTTGGACTGGGATGTTGTATACCACTGGCTAAGCACTAGGCTTGCACCTGCATTTACTTTACTTTCATCTAGCGTCACTTCTCATTTCTCAACCCATTTATCACACTCATTTATTTCCTCGGCACAGTGCACAAGAAACATCAAAAAACACGTAGATATTTCATTTGTCATTGGTCATCATTATTCATGGACTATATGTATGTAATCATCATCAAAATTTCCCCTTTACCTTCTTGCTTCGCCTCCAGCTGAACTACGCACCGGACATCAACATCATGTATTCCATCTGTTTCTCAAATGATTAACCACAGCTTTTGTTCCTGAGTGGATGGCGTTATCTGCATGGCAGCGAAAGACCAAGGCAGAAAATAGATGCATGATAAGAAAAGATATTTTGGTTTGTTACCCTTAGATCACTGTCTGTCCGTGTAGACATAACCTCTTGGATCCTGAGTTGTATATAGTGATTAGTAGGAAGCGCTTATGACGAGTCTTTGCGAAAAGGCAGGTCTAGAGCGTAGTGTTCACCGCAAGAGATTGTAGAGTTGCGAAGAACGAGTCACGTGAGTTACGCGTTGTGAAGTGAGAGAGAGAGAGAGAGAGAGAGAGAGAGAGAGAGAGAGAGAGAGAGAGAGAGAGAGAGAGAGAGAGAGAAGGATATAAACACAAGGAAGAAAACGAGAGAATGCGAGGGAAAGCCGAGACCCAGAAAAGCAGCGACCTAGTTTCCATGTAATACCCGTTTGCATGCATGCAGGAACCACGAAGATTTACCGGAAATGGTCCACAGCCAGCGAACACCGGGGTCGGGGGAGCTCGGGGGAGGTTTACGCTGTCTGTCAGCCCTCGGCCAGCGAACAATATTTCTGGCTCAGCAAATATAACAAGCACACAGTCACCGATATATGACCTTTTGCATAGCATGAATCATTTATGGTGATGGTAACTCGCTGTTATAACACGAGCATATCCCTTTGCATTGTTGTACCGCATGGCTTGTTGACAGTTAGCTAGCTTAAAGAACGCTGACACAATTCGAAATATAAGATTTCTTTTTTTTTTCCAGGTTTATTTTCAAGGTGATTTGTCGGTATGTTAGGGCGCATTCAACTAGGGTTAGATTCTTTTTAAAAAAAGAATAAATGGTTGCATCTCAACATAAAGTTCTCATTTTCATAGTAAAAATGGTTGTGGGGGAGACCATTTTCTCTTTCTTTTTATTTGAATTATCCCTTTTGTACCATTTTCTTTGTCATGAAGCATAGGGGAATGTTGTGTCATTTTCATGTATGTGTTGATGAATCCCAGTATTCATCTGTGTGCGTATTCTCTTCTTGCCCCAGGAATCCATCGTATCTTTAAGGGGCTGCTGCAGCGCTCAGAAAGCCAACCACGTCCGCTAGGCGGGACCATGTCATAGAGAGTACTAGCGTTGTGTGTGTGTGTGTTTATGTGTCGGGAGTAAGTGTTCGGTGTCTTCGTTGAGGTATTTGCATCGCGGGGATATGTTGAAATGGTGTTTGTAATGTGGGAATGGGTGATGTCCAAAGCACAGGCGGGAAAATGAGATTCGTGTGTGTCTAGGGAGTGTGACTTATGGTGAGTGTATGTCTTACAGACTGCAATTCAAGACTGAGATGGTAGCGCAATTGTTTAGTGCTTGTCGGGTTATTTCAGTATGTATATGTTTTGTTAGTATCATATTTGTTGGGTGTGATTGTCTGTAACTAGAAATTGTTGAAGTTTGAGGCAGGGGGTCAGGTTTTTATTTCTATTTAGTGGTTAGTTATGAAGTGCCTTAGAAGGGAGGGGTCTTAGGTTGTTGCATAGAATTGAGTGCCGAGCATGTTGAGGTGATATTGTATTAGGGGGATTTTTGTTTCATGTTGTAAGTCTTGAGTGTTCTGTTTTGTGTACTTATCATCTTTCTTATATTAGCTTTTGCGAGAGTGGGAGACCAGGTAGGTGAGGCGTAATTTAGAGTGGAGCAGACGAAGTGTTTGTAGAAGACGCTAGAGGACTCTATTTCTGTCCACGCCAGGTGACAAGAGTATTCAGTTTGTATGTCGCTTTTGCGATGATGCTTTTGTTATGAGAAGTGAATCTTTATGTGAGTGTCGTATGTGGTATCCAGACTGGTTGGTGCTTTGTTCATTGAAGTTATTGTCTATTCATGATGACAAGAGAATGTGAGATGGATTCATGTTTATCTGGGATAGAATTAGTGATGGAAGACTTCAGTGGAAAGACAGATATTTTCTTCTAGGTGAGCCATTTCCTCTGCGTGAGCCATTGTTCCAGTTATGCAATGTAGTTCTGCATGCTTGATGCTGCTACCGTGGTCTTAAAGTATTGCGGCGTTACTGTGAGGTCGCTGCAAATGAAAGGACCTTCACGTTAAGGTTTGCCTAGAGTAAAGGAAGGTCGTTTAAGAAGGGTTTGAAAAGGGTTGGAGAAAGAACTTCTCCTTGGAGAACTCCATTGTAGAGTTTATGTGTTTTAGAGAAGAAGCTGTGAGGTTAGCTTGTGGGTGATTTTAGCCTAGTGTCTCATGAGTATGTTTGTTTCTTCGGCGAAGGAATGGCATTGGAATGGATCAAAATTTCTTCACGAGTGAGGCCTGTATTAGTGCGGGAAGTGTGGATCTTCTTTTGAGTTTGCCAGAATTGGCTGTTGTGGGTCTTAAGGTGCTTCACCGTGTTGAGGAAGGAGTGCCAGTTTGCAGTTTGCCTTTCAGTGATGAGGTCAGTGATGGGGTTATTTAGAGTTAGGATTTGTTCCCTGGTTTCTGTTGTAGCGAGTGGGTTTTTCTTTTCTGAGGTGTTGTATAAGGTGTAATCTGTAGGAAGATGATTGCGTTGTATTTCTGTCCATGTCATCGTGTTATGTGCTTTTTGCTGGATTAAATTGCGATGATGAAGCGTGAGATTGAACAGTGGGAAAGAATTTGGGCAATTTCATAGCTGAGAGCCGAGCCATTTTCGCTGTAGAAGCTTGAGCTCTACTGTTGAGTTTCCTAAGGAGCAGTGCTCTCCCCATCCCTCTCAAATCTCTTACTACATGAGCTCCCATTAACTCCTGGAGACCAAAGTACGAAGATCCTGTCATTTGCAGACGACCTCACTATGACATCACAGCAGCCTGACGTCATAGATATACATGCAGCCTGACGTCATAGATTAACATGCAGCCCTGTTTTCATACAATAGCAACAGTGACTCGAGAGACAAGAATCCATCCTACATCTTCCAGTCACCTTGAATGGCAAATTATTCCTGCTCAACAAAGCAAGGATTGCTCTAGGCATCGCATATGGCACACACACAACATTCGCTCCCACAACACAGAGATCAGCACAAAAGTAACAAACGAAATGCCCTCACAACACCATTGGCACCACCAGACTTGGAGAAGAAGAAGAAGCCTCCTCAAATATCCTCTACAAACAATTCATCCTCTCCAGCCACACCACACCACACCTCACTCGCCTGACCGTTCAGCCTCTCATGCCACACCACACCTCACCTCACCCGCCTGACCGTTCAGCCTCTCATGCCACACCACACCACACCTCACCCTCCTGACCGTTCAGCCTCTCATGCCACACCACACCTCACCTCACCCGCCTGACCGTTCAGCCTCTCATGCAACACCACACCACACCTCACCCTCCTGACCGTTCAGCCTCTCATGCAACACCACACCACACCTCACCCTCCTGACCGTTCAGCCTCTCATGCAACACCACACCACACCTTACCCTCCTGACCGTTCAGCCTCTCATGCCACATCAAACCACACCTCACTCGCCTGACCGTTCAGCCTCTCATGCCACACCACACCACACCTCACCCGCCTGACCGTTCAGCCTCTCATGCCACACAACACCACACCTCACCCGCCTGACCGTTCAGCCTCTCATATGTAAATATAAAAACAGCTGCAAACCATAAAAAATCAGATCAGACACAGCAATTGCACAACTCAACACCTATACAGTGATACAATGATTCTCCAAATACAGTCCCACCTCAGTGTACTTAGCACTTAGTTTTTTTTTGCAGCAGTATTTTTACGTTTCCCATTCACACCACATCATAACCGTCTACCAACCCCCAGCTGGAAATAAAAACCATACCCCAAGCTTCACACTTCAATAATCTGTACTCGCTAATCCTTCGACCCCCCCTCCAGAAAACGCGATACAGCATATATACATGGAAATGACCAGACAAGCAATAAACAGTGGAAATGACCCGACAAGCAAGAAACAGTGGAAATGATCCGACAAGCCATAAACAGTCGCTTTCCCTCCCTCTCCTCCCACATACTTAAACACCTCCCCGCCAGCCACTGGAAACCACGCTCCCCAGACGTATACGAGTGACACTTTCTCGCCTACGCTCTGCACTCAACCCATCTCCACAGATTCATCATATCTCAGAATCTTTCATCTCCAAGATGCCCTCCACAGTGAAGACACTGAATACATACTCCTAAATTTTCCTGTACCTTCCTCGCTTAAGACATGAACACACACACTTATCACCCACACCCCTTGACCTAATGGTCTACCGCGGTGGACGTGGCTGATTTCCGGAGCGCTGCTGGAGCTCCATAGGAGGGGGGGTCCCTAAGGAAGAAAGGTAGAGGTGTTGTTACTCCCATTCCGTGAGAGAGAGAGAGAGAGAGAGAGAAGAGAGAGAGAGAGAGAGAGAGAGAGAGAGAGTGCTCACACACACACACACACACACACACACACACACACACACACACACACTTAAGCCAGGTACCCGCTTACCGACCTGCCTCAAGAGAAAATCACCTGGGTTGGGTGTGGGCCGAATGCCACGTCCAGGAATGATGATTTCCCGATGACTGCGGAACAATTCAGTATATCATACATCGGTATACCGTGCGGACATCGGGTATTATTCCGTGTGGCCTGTGTTATCATCCCCCACCGTGAACACAACCCTGGTGGAGTTTTACATACGATTAATTCCATCCGACTGGCAGGCAAAAGCTGCTCGCTAGTGTACTATAGACGCGCAGAAAATAAAAATATTGCTCTTCCGTTCACACACACACACACACACACACACACACACACACACACACACACAACACACACAACACACACACACATACACACACACACACACACACACACACACACACACACACAACACACACACAACACACACACACACACACGCATACACACACACACACACACACACACACACACACACACACACACAGAACACATACACACACACGCATACACACACACAAACACACACCATTGTGTATCTCTGTGAGAGTGTTCTTTACATGACTAAACGCTCGGTCATTTCTGTGGGTACGATGGTGTTTGAAGATCAATCTTGTAAAATATCGACATTTTTCATCTGGACGTGTTTTGTATACGTCCTCTGCATATTTACTGTTTACTAGTTTATCAACGGGTTTTTTTTTCTGTTTTTTTTTACAGTGTACTTGACACTATTAAGAAAGATATATACATCAGATCCCCCCATTGTCCATTCTTAATTTTTCTTTTTTCTGAGAAAATGCCTTATGGTAACACAACTTTTCGTTCAAGCTCTGGCCTTCATCAGGTTAACTACCGGACTCTTCCTGATCATGGTTACGCCACGAGTGAAAAGTCACCTTCGGCGCCTTAGTAGCGTCATCGTCAGTGGACGAAGAGGACTAGAACCTCGTCAGAGAAACTTCGCACTCCCAATGCGACCATACTTTCCCTGCAGCTGTAAAGTTGATGGGGCGTCTCTGAAGGGGTTCTGGGATTTCGTGATGAGGAAAGATGATGAAGAGGACTCGACCCTCACATTGCTGAGTGGAGTGACGGTGGTAATTCCAGGGGAGCCGACATGTCGTCAGTACAAGAATTATGTTCCTGGAGGAGATGTGATTACATCTGTTACCTGAAATATTGATACAGAAAATAGGAAATCTGGTGGAGATGTAGTTACATTTATTCCATGAAATGTTGATACAGAAAATAGGAAAGCTCACCGTTCATACCATTAATGCAGGAAACGAATAATTTTCTCTTGACGAAATGCTTTAGCACAGAATGATAAAACTGTGTACACATCAAATAGAAAAATAACGAAACGAAACCAGGTGCACCAGGTGCATTCAAATTATTTTTTTCTTTCAGAAAAGAACAAGAAACATCAGTGAGGCGTTGACAGTCTGACAGCTGCCATAGGGTTCCTAATTACCCACACAGAGGGCGTCATAAAACTTGTGATGGGACACTTGCCGCCTATCCTCTGTGGACCTATGTGCTTTCGCACAGCCCATTACTACATAGCACCTAATCAGTGAGTGTTCAGTGCTACTCCCCATTGACATCGTCCCCGAGAGGGCGATCCGTCTCTCTCTCTCTCTCTCTCTCTCTCTCTCTCTCTCTCTCTCTCTCTCTCTCTCTCTCTCTCTCCTCTCCACATCTCCAACATGCCTTTCCCAGCAGACGCCACACGGCCCTTAACACCACCACACCACAGACCTCCAGCCGCTACCAAAAAGGCTCCTATATCATTTCCACGATATCGTAATGACGCTGATTACTTACCCCCACCACCAACTTCCTTCGTCTCATCAGTTATTTCCACAGCTTGGCTCATTGGTAGCTAGTTACACTACTCCTCTGTTACTCTTCTACCCACTTCGATGGAGGAGGAGTTTTACCTCAGCCTGATAAGCGTCCAACAGCTTTATGTACAGTGGAGTAGCGAGAATCAACAGATGACACCAGCCAGGCGTCTACCAACTGGACAACCTTCACCCTCTCTCCTTTTTCAGAAATGTCAGATATGGAGATTGAGTGTGAACGAATGTGGCCTTTTTTGCCTGTTTTCCCTGGTGCTGTCTCGCTGAAGCAGGAGAGAGAGAGAGAGAAAGAGAGAGAGAGAGAGAGAGAGAGAGAGAGAGAGAGAGAGAGAGAGAGAGAGAGAGAGAGAGAGAGAGAGAGCAATGCTGTTTCCTGTGGGGCGGGGTAGCCCCGGGAATGAATGAAGGCAAGCAAGTATGGATATGTACATGTGTATATATGTATATGTTTGTGTATGCGTATGTATATCTATGTATATGTGTATATGGTGATATGTATATGTGTGTATATGTGCGTGTATGTATATGTGTGTATATGTGCGTGTATGTATATGTGTGTATATGTGCGTGTATGTATATTTCTGTGTCCCGGCGCTCCCTCGCAGACGCAGGAGACGGCGATTAAGTAATATATATATATATATATATATATATATATATATATATATATATATATATATATATATATATATATATATATATATATATAAAATCTTCAATTTCTATCGAGTCTTCTTTAGATAACTATAATATATTCGAACCGAGGCTGGTACGGTAACAAAGGCTCCCCAGTCCTATCATTATTTCTTCCACAGCACAGCCCGGGCGAGGCTTAGTTCCCAGGCACCAATGTATATGTTAATCAGCAATTTGTATGGGTTGCTTCAGGTAGGTTTTTGTTCCGGCAGATGTCGCCTCTCTCCCGCTGCCTAAGCTTTGAAATTCCTGCATGTAAAACGGGTCCTTTTGAATGACGCGGTATCTGGAGGATTGAGCTAATTGCTAAATTGATACGAAATGGCACAAAAGAATTATCATGTGGAAGATCTGAGGGCAATCTAAGGCCCATATGGAATCCATTTCTTTTATTGCCATTTAACTTAGAATGGTGATAATTACTGTTATTTTTTTTTCCTATGATTATCTTTTGGGGGCTGAAAGGCCAAACGCCTTTGATCTTCTTAATATAAAGTAACAAATGATGAAAGTTAACAATTCTACTGCTGTTTCAGACAGGAGTATCGGAGATTTTACAGCAGTTTCTTGATTTCGAACAAATGTCTTAGAGGATTCGTGTTGGTATATCCTCTTCCAAACAGCTGTAAAGGAGGGTTGCAACACTTATTGTCTCATTGAGCCGTCCCAGAAAAATTGTAGCGCTTGTGAGGATTTCCCACCAATCCTGGGACATTTATGCAGCCATTGACGTCTCGGGAACGTTGTGAGAAATTATCGTCAATACGTCTGCTGTGCTCCATACCAAGATACACCCTGTAATGTATTTTCAAACAACAGTGTCGGTATCTTGACGCAATATTTGTTATTTCAACTATTCCAAGGTCTTGAAGAAGAACATGTGCTTTTTTTTTCCTAACAAGCTTCCCTGGAGGTTAGAAATGAGAAATAACAGTTTGTCCCTTTCTTTTTTTGTTTCGTACTTGATTGCCGTTTTCCACGTTAGCGGGGTAGCGCCAGGAACAGACGAATTTAGGCCGCATTCGGTCACATCTATCCTTTAGTTGTTATGTGCATTGCAGTAAAACGACAGCTCACTAGCTACATCCACGCACCGCAGACTTTTCATTGTTTACCCCCGGCTGCTTCACAAGCCCTGGTTTGGTTCGCTAACAACACGTCAACCCCTGTATACCACAGCGTTCCAAGTCACTCTGTCCCGTGCACGCTTTTCATCCTCCTTGATGTTCAGGCCCCAACTACTTAAAAGAAATTTTTTTGCTCCATCCCTCCATCTCCAACTTGGTTTCCCCTTTCTTGTCCCCTCCACTTTTGAAATATAAATCCTCTTTGTCAACCTCTCCTCGCCCATTCTCTTCATATGTTTAAAGCATTTCAGTACACACTCTTCAGCTCTCTCAACCTTACTCCTTTTATTACCACACCTCTCTCTTACCCTTCTATCATTTACTCGATCAAACCACCTCACACCACATATTGTCCTCAGATGTTTTATTTCCAACACATTCACCCTTCTCCACACATACTCATTTGTATCCCATGTCTCACATCCATACAATATTGTCCTGACAACTACACCTTCAAGCACATCCATTATCAACCGTTCAGATAATGACCTGGCTCACACATTCTTCAGTGCTCTCAGAACCTTAGGCCCCCCCTCACCCACCCTATGACTCACTTCTGCTTCCATGGTTCCATTTCTGCCATATCCACTCCCAGACATCTAAAACACCTCACTTCTTCCAAATTTTCTCCATTCAAACTTGCACCTTATCTAACCAGTCCCTTTACTCTACTAAACCTAATAACTTCACCGTCATTCGCATTCACTGTTAACTTCCTCTTTTCACACACTTTTCCAAACTCAACCACCAGCTTCGTACAGTTTCTCACTCTGTTCTGCCACCAGTGCTGAATCATCAGCAAACGACTGCCTCACTTCCTAGGCCCCATCATCCCCTATAGACTGCTTACTCGTCCCGCTCTCCAAGACCCTTGCATTAACTTCCCTCACCACCAAACCCATAAACAAATTAAACAGCCATGGTGACATCACCATGGCTTTTTAGTTATTTTCTCTCCTACAGAATTCTATTGTTTTTTTTTCCTTCAAGAGATGTCGCCTTGCTCGCTACACAGCTTTCTAAATTCTTGCATGTAAAACGTTGTGTATACGTAAAACGGTTGTGTATACGATAATAGCGACAGATTAAAAAAGAACTGAAACGAGTTCAAAACAAGCCTGACAAGAGGCACTGATACAGAATCATGTCAGCCGTTTCGGAAAGATGTTTTAGTTTGTGGTGTGTGCGTGAAGCGGTTGTTCGAGTAGAAGTTTTACTTTGTGGTGTGTTTGTGAAGCGGTTGCTTGAGTAGAAGTTTTACTTTGTGGTGTGTTTGTGAAGCGGTTGTTCGAGTAGAAGTTTTACTTTGTGGTGTGTTTGTGAAGCGGTTGCTTGAGTAGAAGTTTTACTTTGTGGTGTGTGTGAAGCGGTTGTTTGAGAAGAAGTTTTACTTTGTGGTGTGTGTGAAGCGGTTGTTCGAGTAGAAGTTTTACTTTGTGGTGTGTGTGTGTGTGAAGCGGTTGTTTGAGGAGAAGTTTTACTCTGTGGTGTGTGTGAAGCGGTTGTTTGAGGAGAAGTTTTACTCTGTGGTGTGTGTGAAGCGGTTGTTTGAGGAGAAGTTTTACTTTGTGGTGTGCGTGAAGCGGTTGTTCGAGTAGAAGTTTTACTTTGTGGTGTGTGTGACGCGATTGTTTGAGGAGAAATTTTACTTTGTGGTGTGCGTGAAGCGATTGTTTGAGGAGAAGTTGTAACCATTTGTATCATGTTTCCGATAGTTACCCCGAGAACTTACTGCTAAGCTACGTAAGTCACAGCAAACCTGGGTCGTACATATGACCACGAATCGAATGCGTCCGTTCGAGTGGTGTTGACCATGACACGCTTCTCCCAGCAAACAGCAGTGTTGATGTGTTGAGTACGAACACTGCTCTGTGTGTGTGTGTGTGTGTGTGTGTGTGTGTGTGTGTGTGTGTGTGTGTGTGTGTGTGTGAGCACCACAACTCGCCAGACATATTATGGCGAGGTCGTTGTGTGATATTTCGAGGTACCTGAGGGAATATCCACACGAACTTCATGTATGAGGAGCTTGGTAAACCTTCTCCACGAAGCTCACGTATTCATATCTTGGGATCTGAATACGTCGGCGATATAATTTGAGTCAAGAAATATTATACTGGCATTTCTGAGAGGATTGCTCTGTGGGTGTGTGTGTGTGTGGGTCTGTGGGTGTGGGTGTGCGTCTTAAAAAGATGATGTTGACAGTAGAAGGAGGCGCTTTTCACGTTGTGAGTGAGGTATTGAAAACCATCTATCGTCACATGAAAGGACAAATGAACTATCTACTACATACTACGGATCCTAAATCTTTAAGTCACGTATGATGATCATGACGTGACATGCTGTCATGAGCGTAGATTAACTCGATCAATCAACTCTTGGATTAAAGCTATCACCACGATTTTAAAAACCGAAGAGAAACGCAACCTACGCGTCTCTTAAACTAAGAGGTGGGGGTTGAAAATGTATCAGGAACTCTGGAGAGGATGGAACTTGGTTGTAACACAGGTCTGGCCAGAGGCTGTAAGGGGGGGTCGAAGGGACACCGCGTTATATTTCGATGGCCATATTCTCGAGCGCTGTAGATTTTACCAGCCCAGTCTGAGTGGCTGGCTCCCCTCCCTCAGCCGTTGTATAGGGAGCTAACATGGAGAACAGCAAGCAGTCATTAGTGCAGCATCATAAGACCTGGCTCTTGTTGTTATCACTCGAGGATAACCTGGAGTTGTTATCAGTCGCTGATAACGAGTGACCTCTGCCTCTGTTCTGTCTTCAGGTGACCCCATTTTCACTACACGTCTACTTGAAGACAAGACTGAGGATCAGAGACGAGACCCGCTGATGTAGCCAACCGACCTACGTTTGTCGATGATATCGCAAATCAGACGCTGAGTGGCAGATGTACGTAGATGTCTTCCTCCCTAACCCCAGCAGTATGGATCAATTGAGGATAATGATCGCCTGGAGAATGATCGCTGGGAGAATGATCGCTGGGAGAATGATCGCTGGGAGAATGATCGCCGGGAGAATGATCGCCGGGAGAATGATCGCCGGGAGAATGATCGCTGGGAGAATCTAACTGTCAATAAGTGAAACCAAAGTGAGGATAATCAGATGATTTATAGCAGAAGGTGAAATCAGTCAGATGACCAGTAAATGATAGTAGATTTAGAGGAGTTGCCGTTGGTACATTATAACAGGAACATTTCTTTTTCCATTCAGGTGAAAACGGGCTGCCTGGTCTCTCTCTCTCTCTCTCTCTCTCTCTCTCTCTCTCTCTCTCTCTCTCTCTCTCTCTCTCTCTCTCTCTCGGCTATCGGGAGGGTTAATGGCAGCTACGCATCGAGTTACCTGCTCAGTAACTGTTTTGATTACGTTCCTAATGCGTAGTTGTTTTTTGTCTTCTCTCTCTCTCTCTGCCTCACCCACACGTTGTGCTGCTGGCATACACTCCACAAACATACCATTTCTACGGAAGGGAATGGGTTGGTAGAATTAACTCCTCCCAAGTCAGGGATATATATATATATATATATATATATATATATATATATATATATATATATATATATATATATATATATTGTGTGTGTGTGTGTGTGAGAGAGAGAGAGAGAGAGAGAGAGAGAGAGAGAGAGAGAGAGAGAGAGAGAGAGAGAGAGAGAGAGAGATTAACTTACGAATACTTACGGTGGATTTTGCCAGAAGGGCAGGACGAGCGCGTAACGCTATCCGCAGAAGAAAAACAAATAACGAAGAATGATCCGTGTGAGTTACACACGTCGACAAGTGTTACAAGTGAGATGAAAATGTCCAGGATAACACCCGGCCCGCTGATGGCGGAGGTAGAATGAAAAGAAATCTACCTGGTCCTGAGGCTTGAAACTTAGCCGTAGATGGGATACGAGTAGAAAGTAGACTGTATCACAATCAACCATCTTGATTCGTAGCCCAAGAAGCGCACGTACGTACTGTATATCACAGGATCATTCTTCACAAGCAAGTCGTATGCAAGAATTCATCACATTAGTATAAAGCCAGTCCACTTCTCTCTTCATCATGGTGCGCTACTCACATGTAATACTCGTACAGTCCCATTTAGTATGTTGTACTTACATGTAATACTCGTACAGTCCCATTTAGTATGTTGTGCTTACATGTAATACTCGTACAGTCCCATTTAGTATGTTGTACTTACATGTAATACTCGTACAGTCCCATTTAGTATGTTGTACTTACATGTAATACTCGTACAGTCCCATTTAGTATGTTGTGCTTACATGTAATACTCGTACAGTCCCATTTAGTATGTTGTGAATGTTTAGTCGGCGTTCCTTTCATCACACACATATTCAGGATATGTGTAGTACAACCATCTTCAGGGAAATGTAATTGAAACTTATGAAACAAAGATGTTTGGTTCAAGTGGAGTGCTTTTATCGTACATACAGGGGAACACAATACGTCTCACTCTGTGTGAAACTCGTTTTCATCTATCCATAATGAGAACATATCAGGAAGATGTTGACCCGCTTATATTCCCCCAGGAAACGGGGTATACCAGTGATGAAGACATTGAACATGTGGTCTTGCACGAGAGAAGATGCAGCTAAAACACAACCACTCCGATTGTTCGAGATGGAGATAAAAAAAAGCATCTTGGGTTCTAATTAAACCTAGATTAGTGATCGAGCAAAAATAGCTTTGATTTAGCACAGAACATTTATCTTTCAAGTTTTTGCTGAGGGCTCTCCAGCCACTGACAAAAACCTTAAATGAGGCGAAGTCTTGAGAGGAATTAGGGAGTGGAGAAAAGAATTATGTAAGAGTTTTTGAAGAGAAGGAAAACCTGCTTTTTTTTTTTTTTTTTTTTTTTTTTTTTAAGTGGCAGTTCGTAGCTTTTAGGGAAAGAAAACGTGATTTATAACAGGAAAAAAGGTGAGTTAGGAAGACTGTCGCAGTATACATGAGCATGACTGAGGATGATCGGATAATGTGAGGATGGTCGGAAAATGTTAAAGAGTAACTCTCTTTAGCTCACTATAATCAGATAAGAGAGTAAGACCAGCAGTCCTGACATAGAGGGTGTAACGATGGATCGGGGTAGCTCACTCGGCCACTCGTAAGTTCAGCTAGGATGTATAAGTCTATACGTGACGAAAGGCCCTGACGTGCGCAGAGTACAGGGTTTGGTCGAAGATCCCCTTGCGACACGGGTGCTTCGAGTGAGCCCAATGCTATTATAACATGTCTCCCATCAGAGTGTTGTGTTGGTATATATCGTCATGATGGAGGACGTAGCATCGACCTAACTCGGGATGCTGATGTAGCATATGACACTTGATCTAGCATTTACCATTGGTCTCGCATTATGTCACTGATGTAGCATACAGCATGAAGCGAGAGGCTGGTCTAGCAGAAAAAGCATTAAGCGAGAATATAGCAGTGACCTAGCATACACGACTGTTCTAGCCTATAACACCGATATAGCATGCAATATTGACCCAGCGTATGACACTGATTGAGCATACGTCAGTGATCTACCATACGACAACGGTGAACTACCATACAGCACTGATCTACCTGGTATACGACCGTGAACTACCATACAGCACTGATCTACCTGGTATACGACCGTGAACTACCATACAGCACTGATCTACCTGGTATACGACAGTGAACTACCATACAGCACTGATCTACCTGGTATACGACAGTGAACTACCATACAGCACTGATCTACCTGGTATATGACAGTGATCGAAAATGGGGCTCTGATTCACCATACAGCTTCCTCATAACATGGCCATTATCTAACGCGGATCAATTGATATATCTACCTACCATAGGGCTGTGATGAAGATACGGCATACATCTGTCCTACAGTATCGATCCAGCGGAGGAGAACATCGCTAGAGCACAAGAGACCAATAGTGACCAGTGATGGCATAGTGAGCAAGCGTTTGCATGGTCCCTTCCCACTCAACGTGACCCCGACGTGCCAGACTATGTGCCTACTCCACAACAGCTTGACGAACCAGAGTACAATACACCAGCGAACCACGCGCTTCTCTCAAAGGCTCAGACATCAACCTTTATACGCCTCGCGAACCAAGTAAGGCAGAAAAAAAAGGATATCTCTGGCACACTCTTTGGCTCCATCGCATTTTCATTCGATCTGGAAAGGAATGAGAGAAAACTAATTCTTTTTTTCTTTTTACCCTTCCTCAATTATCGTGTTACAAGGAACGTTGATCATTGAGTTATGATTATCAGTCCTACACTGAAGTGTGCTGATTATTGGCTGACAGCAGATGATAAATGAGATCGGATGCTAAGTTTGATAGATAGGAACATCGACTACAAAACACCAGAATCATTTCTGACCCTTTTTGATATGCCGTCCAGTTCTGGCTACCAGACTACAAGAAATATGAGAAAAACTAGATAGAACAAGTACAAAGACGTTCATCACAACTCATTCAGTCTCGGAGAAACCTTTGATCTCTTTTCTCTCGCAAAGCATAAACTTTGCTGACTCGATACAAGATTACAGAATTTTGAATGAATTTGACAATGTAAATCATGAAGATTTATATGAAATTACAAAATAATATAGATGCGAAGACAGTTAAACTTAGATTAAGGGCTTTAACCCTGATGTGGGAAAAAGATCCTTTGTATATAGATGTGCTGAACACTAGAGTAACTTTGGGTTGAACACTAGAATAACTTTGCGTTGAACGCTAGAATAAAATCGCGTTGAACGCTAGAATAACTTTGCGTTGAACACTAGAATAACTTTGCGTTGAACTGTAGAATAACTTTACGTTGAACACTAGAGTAACTTTACGTTGAACGTTAGATTAAATTCGCGTTGAACGCTAGAATAACTTTGCGTTGAACACTAGAATAACTTTGCGTTGAACGCTAGAATATCCTACAGTCATAGTTTGTAAATGAATTGACTGTAAGTACCTTCAAAATCGGGTTAGACAATATTTTTTTTCATTAGCTTAGGTGTTTATGGAACGTACACAGGGAAAAATAAAGTATTTATACATAAAGAATTTATTTATACAATAAAGAAAATGCATTATTGATGAAGCGATAACATTGCCAAGAGTTTATTTATACAATAAAGAAAATGCAGTGTTGATGAAGCGATAACATTGCCAAGAATTTATTTATACAATAAAGAAAATGCATTATTGATGAAGCGATAACATTGCCAATCTGGATGTACTGGAGCGTAGTAAAGGACGAGCGATTTTCATTTAGATATCTTGAAATGACGCAAATTTGGTGAGGTGAATTCTGGCCATTAGAATAAAATGTTACATGGGACTTAAAGGTATATGGAAGGAGGTACTTCATGCAAATAGCCTGCTGACAGTGGGCTGAGTAATTGTGACGGAAGCGGCGGATAACATCATATGTATATATATATATATATATATATATATATATATATATATATTGGAAGATCTTTATTTTCCATCTACAGGAAAAGAGTATATTACACTTACGCCACTTTCGCTGTATCAACAGCAGTTACTGTAGGTTTTGTATCATGCGTTACGCTGTTCTTGCTGTTGTAGCATCATTTTCTTGTACTCGAAGATACTGCACGAAGCAGCTGTGAGTTGATGTTTTCATAACACATCTCTGTCGACTATTTAGGCAGTTCGTCTCTTCCTTTGGTGTCTAAGAGCAAGATTTTGATGGACTGATTATGATATTTGGTGCAGGTTATCGCGTGATGAGCCAATGGTGCATTTAATACACATTTGTGAATCAAAAGTTTTATGATTGATCGACGTTCCATATGATGAAATTAGATTTGTTTACAAAGAATTACATCAAGAAGACTGCTGATCGACGTTCCATTTGATGAAATTAGATTTGATTACAAAATATTACATCAAGAAGACAGCTGATCGACGTTCCATTTGATGAAATTAGATTTGATTACAAAGAATTACGTCAAGAAGACAGCTGGTCTTTTATTTAATCTTTCAGAGAGAGAGAGAGAGATTTCAAAGACCTTGAAACGTAAGATGAATTCAGGTCCCTCATATGATAAACCATAATCCGTTCATACATTAACTGTCTATTCGACCATCACACAGAGTTTATTTGCCAGAAATTTTCTTTGTACACATAATCTACAGTCTCTCCAGTGGCTGAGGTGCCATCATATCCCTGCTAAAAAAAAAAGAAAATAAAGTGACCAAACACATCACTACAGACTACAGTCACTATTCTCTTTACAGGCCCTCCTGTACCTGCCACTCTTCCATATGTTACTAGTCACATCAATTCCAGTCTACCTCTTATTCCACCCCTTCTACAGCCGCAGTTATGGAAGACCATTTCCATTCTAGCTTCGTCCAATGTCACCGTTATTATAACCTCTGCACACCCAGGGTCATAGCCACATAAGATGCTGAAGAGGTTCACTTGCGTTCCAGAGTTATCTTACCAGCCTTTAGTCGTCTGCGACTCTCACACTTCGATTTGATTATCCTTCCCACCACAGCGAACTCCACGCAAGTTCTAGAAATCATGTTAACTCTAGAGAGTTAAATTCCGTTTAACGGTCTCTCGTCAGTGTAAACTGAAGGAATTAACCGCATATCTAACTCTTGATGTTTAATGTAATTTTGCTGAATATAAGCATAAAATGATCCATATGTAGGATCACTTGCATCGATAGTCTACCTATACGAATACTCCTACATCAACACCTGACGAGAACGCACCCTCAGTAGACCTCATACGAGTTGTATGGTTTGGTGCACCTCACCTGTTGACGCACTCAACCCACTTACCTTAAGAGCCGATGTCCCATCCATGTTGCTTGCTTCTCTCTCCTTCTGAATGTGTATATATACTCGTTTCCTCATTCTCCTCGCTGGTGTATGGCGTCACCTCTCTCACTGGTGTCTGTCTCTTACACACACACACACACACACACACACACACACACACACACACACACACACACTTGACCCCGCTGCCCCTCACCGTCTCCTGGGTGATTGTGGTCACCATAACCAGAGAATCGCGAGTATTAACCTAGGCCAAAATGATCCTGAGCACCTAAAGTGTTTATGCGGTTCGCACTTATCACGAAGTCTTAAAACCGTATCCTTAGTGTATGAGGCAAAAAGACTGTCTTTACTGCGTATCTTAAATGATGAATGACTGATTCGTTAGTCAGTATACTGTCTGAAATCACGTTTTTTTTTTTTCTTTTTTCATGCCACATACCTTTCGAACCCTCACTCTCATCGGTATGACATTGTCTGTAACTGCGCGCAGTTTAAGAAACAGAATGTCTGAGTTTGAGGCAATTGCAGCAGGGGGAGGAAAACTTGATTGGGATCTCTTAGTCTTGGTTAGGTAAGCGAGTATTCCTTGGGAATACGCAGTTCCAGGGTAAACTGTGTTTAACAGTGACAGATGTAACAGATTACCCAGTGGTGTCTTGCTCTTAGTCAAAGCTAATCTAAGTTGATCCCGGACTGAGACATGCAATGGTTGTTGTTAATGTGAATTTCCCCGTTGTGGTAAATGAATATGATATTTGCCACTGCATCACACCAGGCGTTATTTGCAGGCCCCTTTGCACAGATACCACAGGAAGCTTGTGACGAACACAATGTGGACATAATGGGAGGATTTTCCATAGCATTGATGGTAATTATTGGTGACCAGGGGAGTTCCTCTTGAGACTGGTCGTTTTGATAACATACTGACAAGTGTCACGTTCAGTATCAGTAAATTTGCTGAGGATATAAGTATAGGAAGGTCATTTGTGCAAGTGGAGATTCTAGATCAGTTCAGGAAAAATCATAACAAAAATATTTTAAATAAGGGAAGAAAATTGGGAAATGAAAATGTAAAGTGTTTATTATTGGTAGAGAAAACAGGTGTCCAGTGTACCATCACAACAGTACAGATATTGAAAAACTCATTACCGTAAGAAACATCATACAGATCTGGTTGTCACTGAAGTGAGGCAAGAACATATGAGTCTCAGAAGTACAACAAACAGAATACAATACTTTTTCTAGAAGTGTTTGCCATAAGACCAGAAATATCATACTGCGCAATACAAATCTGAGCATCGTGTTATATGATATGAATTTTGAAGAAAAGATACAGAGGATGTGATGAAACCTTAAAACACTAGACTTGTTAGTTTATAGAGACGTAGGGTAAGGAAGGGGGGTGAGATATGATCCGATACTGTATAAGTGGATGAGAGAGTCAAACGAAGAGGATATAAATACAATACTCAAAATGTCCAGTCACGAAAGAACCCGTAGCAGTGGTCTTAAACCTAATGAATCTAAGTGATTCTATTAGGATATAGGAAGCATTGGCCCGTATAAAGTGGTGTTGAGGATTGGAATAAGATGCCAGAATAGGTGCGAAAAAATATAGAAAGTTTCATGATGAACTTGATGGCTTCATGAGTGAGTGTGGGTGGATGGGTGTGTGTATAGACGAACGCCTCAGCAACGGCAACAGACAGAGTGTAGATTCCTTGCATTCTCATATTTCAATGTTGTTCTGTACTACCTCATCATGACCCCCAGAGATGGATGGTAATTCGAATGTGTTTAACAGAATTTTGGACAGTCGCTGGTCATCTTCCTGAAAATTATTCGAATTCCTAAAAGTATACGATTGCATGGCTTGATGCAGTGCGTGCGAAGGATATTGTATATAAAAAAAAATCACTTTTCACGCAGCAAATTTAGTATTTGTTTATAAATGTAAGAATCTATTTCAGTTATAGAATCGTGCGAGGACGCTCGATGATCAACTCCGTTTTCTGATCCTCCTGAAGCTTATTTGATCCATCTGTTCCGTGTATATTCCTCACTGCATTCCATGTCTTTTCTCGCAGTGTGTCGCGTGCACTATCATTTATTCCTCCCTTGTGATAAACACACACACACACACACACACACACACACACACACACACACACACACACACACACACACACACACAGACTCACGCTCACACACACAGACTCACTCTCACACACACACACACACACACACACACAGACTCACGCTCACACACACAGACTCACGCCCACACACACAGGCTCAAGCTCACACACAGCCTCACGCTCACACACACAGACTCACGCCCACACACACAGACTCACACACACACACACAGACTCACGCTCACACAGCGTGTGTCAGTATATACTCTCTCATGGCGGATCACTTAATTGACACACGTTGCCCCTGCATGTCCCTCATCAGCCCCGGGGGGCCCCCCAGCACCACCTCGTTATCCAGCCAGGAGGCAGCAGCGACGACGACGTCTCTGGGATATTACGGTATGTCTGGTGACATCAAAGACAGGCCTGGGGGGGAGGGGGTTAGTATTGTCGCTAGGACTCCACTCGATCCAGCCAACTGGCTCGTCAGGAGAGGGCCAGGGGGGCGGGGTCACGCGGCCGAGCTGGTGCTCCAGGTGGTGCTGAGGTTTGCAGAATCGCTGACCCCCTGGATGGGTCAAATGACATGCAGACATTGAAGCGATGTGCATGAGTCAATTCGGTATCTTGGTAGGTAATTTCTCTCGGGGGGTCAGGTGAGGCGACATGCTTTGTATTACAATGAGGAACCTTTTTGGCTGGTTGTGAGTAACTCCAGGTCACTGTTAAGAAAACCTATGGTGGTTTGCTATGAAAACAAGCCTCTTATATCGCCTTACCTATTCCTATGATAGCCATGTCGGCGCCAGTGACGTTAACACGCCTCCCACTGGCATATGGTTCCCAGATGTCCACATGGCATCGTACACACACACACACACACACACACACACACACACACACACACACACACACACACTCGCTCCAGCTTACACGTAGGTGTTTATACTATGTATCACACACGACTCTTTCCTCATAACTCCACACTTTCTAAGCACTACGTCCGAGCCCCACCGAATACCATAATATAGGTAGAGAGGATAAAGAAATAACCTCATGTCATGGGGCTATACGAGTGTAGCAGTACAAATTACAATTACGAATCACAAATAGTTAATCACATATTGAGATTGTGATAGGATACAAGATGCGTTTATAGAAATGTAATGGAAAAGCTGTCGTACGCTGTCTGAACAGAAGGAACAAGAAGGCGCTGCCAGAAACACTGATATTCCAGTAGAAAAACAAAAGAAGAAAATATGAATGACTGAGAAGAAGATGATGATGTTATGAAATGTTGTAACGGGCGACGCGAGATTACAGGCTGCTCCCGTTTTCTCTTTCGTCGCACAAACAAGGGGACGTGTGTGGGTCGCATCGCTGATATCTGTATGGTTTGGATGATCCCCCGCTATACAACACTCTAAGAGGCCAATGGACCATGTTATCAGATCAGGCTGTGGGGGCGATCACTGTGACACACACGCACGCACACCATAAGCCTGGAATACCTCATACTCGACGTATACCTCATACTCGACGTATACCTCATACTCGACGTATACCTCATACTCAACGTATACCTCATACTTGACGTAGAGTATTGAGATCGCGTCGTGCCGAGACAAAGGCCGCTATGTTACCTAAACCTTGTGTGTGTGTGTGTGTGTGTGTGTGTGAATGGAACACCACCATCCTATACATATATGCATGTGAGACAGAAAATATATATATAGACAGCAACCTGGGCCAGGAATGGGAATGTGATCAGCCGCTGTAGCGGTGGCTTATAGTGATGCAAACGCGATGAAATTTCGTCTGCTATGCAAATTAGATAAGCGTGGGAAACTTGAAGTGTAGAGACACAAACGTTATTCCTCACGTATGCAAATAATATTCCGTGTTTTGGAAACAGGATATATATATATATATATATATATATATATATATATATATATATATATATATATATATATATATATATATATATATATATATATATATATTCCTATGAGTCCACGGGGAAAATGAAACACGAAAAGGTCCCAAGTGCACTTTCGTGTAATAATCACATCATCAGCGGACACACAAGAGAGAAATATAACAGTCAGTTGATATACATCGAAGAGACGAAGCTAGGACGCCATTTGGTAAACATGTGATTGTCCAAAACATACAACGAGCGTTCATAAACTTATCATTTTACCAGTTTATATATCTATTATTGCCACACAGATACCATTAAGTGAGTCTTGTTCCTTTATATGAATAAGGTAATTTCGCATTTTATTGCATTGTAAAGTATATGTGATTTTTCTTGCTGTCATTGTTGTTAATTGTTTTTAATACATCGTTATCTTGCTAATTATTGCATCACTTTTTTTTGCCTTGTATATTTGTTTCGTGTTGATAGCCATACCGTCGCTGTAACTTAAGATATTTGATGTAAATTAATTGCTTATCAAAACTCAAATCATGTTTCTGAAAGGGAGAAGTCCCGGTCGCTTGGCTGGTGGACGAGGAGTTCACTGTGTAGCTGAGGAAGGTTGAGGAAGACCCTCACAAAACTTGGGTACTGAGGCGCGAGGGTGACTTTACTGTGGACATAGATACGGTGAAAAGACATTAAGACTTAAAAGAAAATATCCACGTAAGAGACAACACTGTGGATGCTGCCTTCTCTCACGACGAAGATGATTTACGTCCTGTAAATATTGCTGGAGGAAAGACGTCCCCCTTATGGTTGGTCGAACACAGCATCATTTTCATGGATATTGTTCATGAGAACCAATGTTTTCATTGATGTGCCTAGTGGTGTAGCGGTTAGCGTTGCTGACCGTGACGTATTCATGGGCCGGCCCTGTGCTCTCGATCCTAGGCTGCCCCAGATGTATAGAGAACGTTAATGAGATGGCTTTGATTAGGGGGAGACCTGAGCTGCGCCTGCCATCATATCTAACGTAAAGAAAATTGTATAAAGAAACAACACTTGTGGATGCTGCCCTCGCTCATAATGAAGGTGATTTATGTCTTCTTGTAAATACGGACGAATGAAAGGTTTTCCTCTGTATTTGGCCGAATAGAACATTGTTTTTAAGGACGTTGTTCATACTGTTTATGTCTTGAATACTGTGCCTCCGCACTCAAGGATAGTCCACCATACATATAGATCCCAGGAAGTTCAAAGCAACAAATGTCATATAGGAGATGGGTAATTTTGCAAAGGGAACTTTCATTGAAACGTAAAAAGCAAATTTGATTCTCCATTGCCGTAGAGAGAGAGAGAGAGAGAGAGAGAGAGAGAGAGAGAGAGAGAGAGAGAGAGAGAGAAGAGAAGCAAATTCACGTAAGAGGTATGTACTTTTTATGAAATGGATTAGACAAGTCAACTATGGGTATACAGAGATGTCACTTCAACCTCATTAACATGTATAGACGACTGGCAGAAAGTTAAGGTGCTCAGCTGGAAATCATTTTTCCTCGCCTTAATCATGAATTACTTGAGTGAATATCATGTTCCCATTAACTTCATAAGATTCACTGCAGACGGTGCTGGTAAAATCATGGGCAATTACAGTTCTGTAACGAGTCGATTGTTTACGGAGGTACCAAGCATCGCCATATTCAAATTTTAATAGCCACTCTGCTTCGCAGAGCTGTATAGCTTTTGGTACACCCATGTAAAGATCTTTTAAGAAATATATACACGTTCTTTTTTCTATAGTGCATAAAGAGGTCATGAATTCACAGAATTTCATAATTTTTCTGAAGCTAAACCACTTAGGATGCTGCATATGTCTTAAGACACAGTTGGCTGTCACCACACAGAGCTGTAAAACGTGTGTTGGAACAGTGGAAGCCTCAGACCTTGATCAACAGACAGGTAGATGAAAGACTGATAGCCACAAATTCCAACGTAGATAGCTAACGCGACCCATCAGTTTTTCTTTCCTTCAACTTTATTAATTTCATTTTCCTCCAGCTTACAGATTTCGTCCTCCTCTTCCAGAAAGTTGAGTCAACTGTTTTCATCATTTTCTTTCGATTTATGCTAAACTCTATCTGGCTGGGGCATTTATTAACAGTATATCAAATAGATCTTAAATTTGATCCAGATGATGAGAAGCATTTTCTCCCCTTAAGCCAGAATTACCTTGGATGTCCAGGGGTTATTTTAGTTACCTACACATTCAGAATTGACTATGATAAATAATCATACGACATCGAAAAATGTTGTGTTAACCTCACTGCAAAATAAGAAAACACGTTTTGACATTAATACTACATACGTTGACAGTAACAAAACACTAAAACAACATGTGTTGACATTAAAACAGCCCGTGAGATCATTAATAAAGCCAAAAAGCAGTGCGGACAGAGGCTCTCCAGCCAGAGTTAGGTTAGGTTAGGTTAGGTTCAAACAACCAATTTTGTTATTTGTATCAAAATAACTTTTTCCCTTGATATTTGTATGTATGTGTATGTTGCTTTTATATAAATATAATTCCTTATATGTCGTGAGGGTTTATGTAAATGATTTACTGTTTAAGGACTTCGTAAAAAGGTTTCCCATCGGCAGAGACGCGATATGTACACACACACACATACACACACACACACACATACACACACACACACACATACACACACACACACACACACACACACACACATACACACACACACAAACACACACGTCACGGTACCAAACGCTGTCAGTCCTCGTTCGAAAAGTCCTTATGCCAAGATTTTTGTGCCAGGATGTGTCTCAGCTTCCCAAGACTGTCTACGGGAAACTTAACAAGGAAATGGATAACGAACGAGTGGAGGGACTTCGATTCCCTTACCACTCCGAACTCTTCGAAGGTCATGAGCAATCCGGAGGCTGACTCCCAATCCCTTGACGATGTTGTGAGTGACTTTCATGCAGTAGCGCTTTCGCTCATTGTCTCAGTTTAACCATTCTTCTCCGTCCAGCATCAAATGCAGAGACTGTACGACTTTTCAGAGTTGAATCTCAGTAAGACACAAATACGAAATAGAATTCGTAATGTCAGAGTTACATCAGTTATCTTGTGCTCCTGAATTAGTGAGGCTAGATGATGGTTGCTGTGTGTGTACATCAGTCCAAGTAACGTTATGATAAATGCCTCGAGAGACATTCACTGTGAGTAATATTGTTCAGGTGAGACGCATCTCTGGTTCGGGTTTCATATCTGCTCATTAGCTATTGACTTTGTTTTGTAAATGTGTGTGTGTGTGTGTGTGTGTGTGTGTGTGTGTTGTGAAAATGTGAGTAAATATATAGTGAGTTATGGTTATGTTCAAACAACCAATTTTGGTATTTGTATCAAAATAACTTTTTCCCTTGATATTTGTATGTATGTTTATGTTGCTTTTATATAGATATAATTCCTTATATGTCGTGAGGGTTTATATAAATGATTTATTGTATAATTGAAATTTTCCAATTACTTTCGCTTTTCTTTTAGTTCTTACGTCATGTGTCATGTTGATATTCATCTTGAATTATATCTTTATTGATAATACTGCTTGCTTCATCAACTCAAAACATTAGTAGTTCGAGCAGGACATTTAAGCACGTTACCCCTTAAAAGTTTTCTTGGTTAAAAAAAAAAAAAGCCTCCACATAAAGAAAACGTTCGAGAGAAATATTCAGACAAATGGCGAGTTAAAATGTCAACACTGGGCCTCCTCGACCGCGCCGCTCGTCTTCCCTCACCTTCCCGATACCCAGGCGGTGGTTGACTGTCATCTGCTACTTCTGATGCGTATTTGTGTCTGTTAAGGGAATAGTTTTACCAAAACTCCTCTGTATTTGTGCACAGGATAATTGTCCAATCAAAATTCTTCATGCATCTGGGGAAGCGATGGTCGCCCCGCCCCCTAGTTTTCCAGTATTTACGCTCGTAAACGTAAATAAATACTTATCCATCGGCCAAATGTTTTGATAGTAACAACACAGACATATATCTTACCCATGTACGATAGAAGTAAGAAAATAAAGAACCATTGTTGACTCAGTGGTCAACAATTGCTGGTGTCAAAGACCCTAATTGGCTTTGTGTCTGTTACTTAGCCCCGCCCACACACAAACTCGCAGAACATGTCTGTCAACTCCTCCTCAGACGTTGCTGAAGGTCACGTGAGGTGCACGGAGGTTTTTCAACAGAGCTTGTGTGTGTGTTATCTTGCTTTAAAAAGTGATCTCTCAATAGGGTCAAAACTAACATAGACGTCTAGTGCTCAGATATGATTCAAATGGTTGTATATAGTATACGTGTGGACCAAAATTCCAGTGTAATTTGTGCTTGTGAACTCATGGACAAAATTCCTCAGAAAATTTTGTGCTTGTGAACTTGCCAATAATATTCCAGTGAATAGTTTATGCATGTGAACTCATGGACAAAATTCTTCTGATTGATTTGTGCATGTGATCTCACGAACAATATTCCTGTGAATAATTTGTGCACGTGTGTGCGGCCATGGACAAAATTCCTTTTTGAGTCATTTGTCCGTTTAAACGCAGTCCAAATTCCAGTGAATAATTTATGCTTGTGGACTCACGCACAACGTTTCTGTAAATAGATAAGTACATGTGAACTCACAGTTGAGATGCCAGTGATTGATTTGTGTTTATGAACTCAGTTTGGGCCACTTGGAAAGGCAGCGTACGCTCGTGTGTGTGAGTTTGGTGTGGCTAAGTTGTGCCCACGAAACGGCAGCTTTTCCCCCTAGACCATGGTGCCATTCGTCACTTGTGGTAGGTAATTACGTCATTCATCCATAAGACAGTGATTATCTATGATTTGAAGCGGTGGAAAACAGTGTGTATATGATAACCGTCTAAAAACAGGAGTATGTAGGTATAGGAAACAGGATGATGATATCGTATGTTTAATGAACAGTATGGGGAAAATTATGTTACATTTAGTAACTACAGTGACACCAAAGGCAGTATGAACCTAAGATATGCATACAATTAGAAGTGTGATATCTTGGAAAAAATTGGGAAAGTGATTGATCATTTGAAAGCTGTAAACTTGTGAAAGTGATTGATTATTTGAAAGCCTCGTCACTCGTGACTGATGGCTGACGGGACGCTAAACCAATCGAGCAACGGGAGGTAAGTACCAAATTGACTTTATTATAGTTTGGGACATCCAGCGAATTTTAGGATTTTAAGTCTTGGAATCAGTAGTTTAGGTAATTTTAAGACCATGAACCAACTTAAGAGTCTTCTTATATGAATTAAGGTAAGCACGCCTGAGCATAGGTTACATTCGGCTCTATTTAGGTTAGGATAGGTTTGGCTTGTTTGTATTTGTTTTACCAATTTTTATTTCCATGTCTTATAAACAGTTCTGACCTTCATATTTAACGGAAAATCTACTTTCTTTTTTTTTTGATTTCCCAAAAACACCGATTCCCAAAGCGAATCCCCAATTATTGTTGGATAAAAGGTGGGAGATACCTCAAAAGATAGTGATTTACGATATAAATGAAGGTCAGAATCGTGCAGAATGCCTTTCAAAACCCATCGGGAAAACATGATTTCAACTTACAAACGAATGAATGTTCGAAACGGGAATTTAGTTTCTTTTTTCTTATGCAATTGTTTCACACAATCAAAAGTTATATATCTGATGTTGTTTCCACCATGTTCATGTGATTACCTTTCATCTGATAATTGACTATCTTCGTGCGCTCTTTGGCGTGTTTGTTTCACTGGTTTTAGGTCATATGTTGAACCACCCTGTTTGGCTTTTTATCACTGACTATAGGTTATCAGTTGAACCCTATTTGGCATCCATATTTCACTGATGTTAGATTATATGTTGAACACTGTTTGGCATCATCTTTCGCTTATGATGTATCGCAGGTTGTAACCTGTTCTTGTGTTTAAGCTTCGCTTGTATTGTTTTGAATATTGTATGTTATATGTATGTTATTTGGCATCCACATTTCACCAATTATATAATGAAACATATTGGGCTTCTGTATTTCTCAGATTATAGGTTATATGTCGAACACTGTTTGGTGTCTATATTTCAATGATGATAGGTTATATGTTGAACTCTATTTGGCCTCTATATTTCAATTGTTATGATTGTTAAACATAATTTCGCCTCTATATTTCACCGATTTTAGGTTACATATAGCATCCGGCTTCGTGTCTCATTTCACTGGTTTTAGATGAAACCTTTTTTGTCGACCACGATTCAGGTATAGTTTAAATGTCAAAACGCTGCTTGGCGATAATATTTTAACTCATAAAAGGTCATATTAGATCATAAGAAACGGGGAAATTACAGAAGGCGTAGTCTTCCAATCCAATCACTCGTTTTACGTTAAACCATTATTGGCTACCGAAGCAAAATAAACCGCCATTGGCTTGTGGTGGCTTAACCTGCTGACCCTCATACGACCATTAGGCTAGTTGAATAGTGTTGTAAATAACTGTTGGAGGGGCTGGTGGACTGTCTCTACATTATGTTTAGGTGAAATTAACAGACATTTAATTGGAATCAGAACGATAAGATTTATCGTTGTCACATGCTTGAAAACCTTACCTAATGATATGAAGATGTAATATATATATATATATATATATATTTCTTTTATACTATTCGCCATTTCCCGCATTAGCGAGGTAGCGTTAAGAGCAGAGGACTGGGCCTTTGAGAGAATATCCTCACGTGGCCCCCTTCTCTGTTCCTTCTTTTGGAAAATTAAAAAAAAATGAGAGGGGAGGATATATATATATATATATATATATATATATATATATATATATATATATATATATATATATATATATAGGAAAGGATCACAATTTTGCGCGTGACCAAGTATATTCCTATGAGTCCACTGGGAAAATGAAACTCGATAAGGTCCCAAGTGCACTTTCGTGTAATAATCACATCATCAGGGGAGACACGAGAGAAATATAAGTCAGTTGATATACATCGAAGAGACGAAGCTAGGACGCCATTTGGTAAACATGTGATTGTCCAAAACATACAACGAGCGTTCATAAACTTATCATTTTACAAATTTTATCAACAATAAAGTTATCTAATTTGTATAGACCATCATTAATATTAAGATTATAATTCTTTGTGTATTTAATGACAAAAGATTCAATGATATTTCTCTTGGTAGTAGAGTTAGAGTTAATAACTGAGATGGCGTTACTCCAGTCAATACAATGATCATAGTTTTTAACATGATGAAACAAGGCATTTGATTCTTGTCCTGTTCTTATACTATATTTATGTTGCTTAAGTTTTGGACAATCACATGTTTACCAAATGGCGTCCTAGCTACGTCTCTTCGTTGTATATCAACTGACTGTTATATTTCTCTCTTGTGCACCCCTGATGTGATTATTACACGAAAGTGCACTTGGGAACTTACCGTGTTTCATTTTCTCTGTGCACTCAGGTATTACTTGATCACGCGCAAAATTGTGATCCTTTCCAATATATATATATATATATATATATATATATATATATATATATATATATATATATATATATATATATATATATTATATGTGATATGTTTGTGTGTGTGAACCGAATGCTCACACTGGAGACATGCAACGACCATAACAACAAAAATAGTCTAAACTCGTTGGTTGAGCTAATGAGTGCTCAAGCATTAAGCTAACAAGACATATGTAGTTATGAACATTGTCTGTCACTTTCTACGGCCGTAGCCTTCGTGATGTATGATCAGTGCAGAAAACAGTCGGTGGGACACAGCTCAACATCATAGTAAGCTTGATTTATTATCATTTTTTGGCAACTATTTCTCCAGAAACTGGTGATTATACTGTTAACCTTTATATTTACGGACTGGTGTCAGATAATGCCTTCCACACATTTATAGGGGAACACCAGGATTACGTATGCAGTAAAACATCAGTTCTGCTTTTGGCTTATTTACTTCCCGGAGGGCGGAGCATCAGTGAACATACGAGCGGCTGGGAGCTCCTTGGTGGGGTGGATCCTGCAGTCATTATTTTCACTGATTAGTCATGATAATGATGGTGTCTTTACCTTCATGTTTACTTTGTATTGTATGGAGATGTGATAAACTGCCTTCGAATTTCTAGAAGATAGTTGAACATAGATCGTCTGTAAGAAATATGGTAGCGGAGATCGTGTTAGTTTAGATTCGAGAATACATATCAGTTTATACAACAGTAGATAAGTACGATATTATAATGATTTGTGCTTTACATGTGATTAAGATGGTTGATTTTATCCTTACGAAAATCAATAACTTAATTCATACTTTAGATCTGATATTAAGTTTTTAAGGTAATTATGTAGTCACATTATCGACCTACATGTTACAATACAAAGAATACAGAGGAGTTCAGACAGCAACAGACCACTTGGGTCCCTTCGAGGCTGTTTGTGATCGGGGATGTTATATAGAAGTCACATTTCAGTGTGGTAAGGGTAGCAGTGCACACATATTGAAAATAGAAAAAAAGAATAATTTATACTTTTCTCGTAGCTGAGTGGCGAAAATCATGTCGGTCATGGATTTGAAGCGAAATGTTTATAAAGTCTGTTCTTAAGCGTATCTGTGATACTATTTTCAACCACTCTAATTGGTAAATTATTACAAATGTCAACAATCCCGTTGAAGGAAAAACATTTCGTCTCATTCGAGGTAAGACGCTTGTCGACGAATTTTATAATTAACAGTGAAATCAGACTGATCTGTTCCATTTGAGTCGTTAGATCAAGGTTATCGGAACGTCGGTAATTTTCTATTTTCAAAACTAAATAGATTTTAAGTCGTTTCGTTGGCTCTCATTCCGGGAAACATCCCGGTTTGGTAGCTCATGTCTGTACTCTCTTCATTCTGTCTCATGTCTTTCCTCAAGTTGGGTGACCGAAACTGTTACACAAAATTCAAAATGAGAACGTACGAGTGACTTTGTCATTCCCTTTATTCACTTCTACCAGGACAAAGTCGCTGTACAACCTTGCTATAGTTATAGTTCTTTGTCATGTTGTTGTCATCTATATGTATACCCTGTCGTGGAATATTACATTGAGTATTTATGGTTGAGATATTGAGTACATACTCGGTAAAAGAGTCCGATATTTGATTTTTGGAAATGGACTTTGTGCATGTTCGATTCCTATCGGCTTATGACAGCAAAACCACATAAGCGCGTCGTTGTACCCGTAGCCTATGGCATAGCTCAAGCGTACCCGTAATTCCACTTCGCTGAAGGGGACGTCGGCGAACTCGAAGGCGCTTGGTTTAACGGTACTTCATCGTGCAAATAGCAAAAGCAGAAAATGCGGGTACGTCGGCTTACCCGTGGTCACACTGCCTTATACTTTTCTTCACAATATAGACACCATTTTCTAAAAACTGAATTACCATAGAATGATAATATCACTGAAAGGATTTTTGAAGTCATAAAAGAAAACATTTTTTAGTGAGCGTTAAAGCTCAAAATCTCTTGATTGTTTAGCTGAATCGACGATGAATTTCTTGCTTAACGAAACCACATCGAAAGTAAAAGGATCACTGACATCTTGTGGCGCTAGGTTCAAGTTGTCGTTTCTTCTTGAAACCGTATCTTAGAAATCTATTCATCTTGGGGTTTAAGGGCCTAAAGATCATACCCAGCATTAGTCTGTACCTCCTCCAAGGGCATGACCCTTAGCGAGGCTTCAGGAGATAATGAACGGGGTTCACGAAGGATCGACGTAACGAGAGATTCCTGCTTCGAAGCACTGGTGACAGACACCTCCCTGGTGATTACATGACTCAAGGACGTCATCAATGTGGTTTACGACATAGGTGCAAAATATGTTTTTCATCGATTCGTAGCCTGATTTAAGACTATATTATTCAAGTAAGCGAGAGTGTAACACACAAGATTCGGAGAATTATGGTAACAAAAGGTGAAGAGTGTAAGGTGTTTGAAGGAGAGTATAGCAAAGTGAATGAAAGTAATAGTAAAAGAGATGTGTCTATGATACTGTGGAATTGTAAGTAGAGAGAGAGAGAGAGAGAGAGAGAGAGAGAGAGAGAGAGAGAGAGAGAGAGGATTAGGTATATAGGTGAGGAGGAAAGTACAAAGGAGGTAGTAAGAAGTGTGGGCACGTGAAGTAGCTTCGATCTTTACTCAAGTATTTCTTATCGGTGTCAAAATCCCCCAACTTTTTCTGTCTTGTAAAGGTGTAACTTTGTGCATCCCAAAACTCAGAACTGAGACCATTCTGACCCTTCACACTCTCACGTCATCGCATTCGCTTCAGCAGTAGGGTAAAGCGGCTTTCTTATCAAAAGAATACTCTTATCTATTAAACTCGATACAAATTAGACTGGATATCATGTTGTCTATCACCACACTGCAGTAGGGCTGGGTTTGAGCTTTATCAATTTTCCCTTCAATCCCATGGCATACCAGACACACTTGTCACTTTTCATTTTCAGCTCAAAATATTTCAGCAAGGCCATTTCATCTGAAACAAAAAAATGATGTATCCTTTGTCGATGTTTTTTCCTTGATTGCTTGGCAACACCGCCAGGAGCATCACTGTCACCTTGCGGGGTCTTTTACCCTATGGGTGTCTCGTGCTCACAAAAGTAGGCAAAAAGACGATAAATAAAAGTCACCACACTGGGGTACAGAGGGTCGTGAGGAGAACACGCAAGGCTACCGCCCACAGGTGCCAGCTAATATGGCTCATGACTGTACTGTATGGTCTTCTCATTGGCTAAGCACACAGCTAGGGCAAGAAAAGAGATTTGCTTATGCATCAACCATCCTCTGTAAGCCTTATAACGTATACGCACCTTAACCAACAAATTTAAGCCTTATAACCTGCGGGTACCTTAACCATTATCTGGGAAGCCTTATAAAATGCGCGCACCTTAACCATTATCTATAAGCCTTATAGGCTACATTTTACGTTTAAACTGTTTCTTTTTTCTTAAATGCATGACCATATCACCAACACTAATACAGGCCATTTTCCAGACGTTTTCGGTTACAAGTGCACACAGACGTAAGCAAAAATACGAAAACTAAACCATGTTGGGGGTAGAAAGGCAATCTGGAGAGCGACCAAGCTGGTGGTTCCAGTCGGTGATTGGCTCCGAGATGTGGTGCATCGTTTTTTAATTGGCTTAACGCACGAGAAGGAGAGGAGGAGACTGATGTGTATTGACCAATGTCTGTTCGCTTTATAGATTACACGTTTCACATCTGAACTGTTGCTATTACTTAAAATTCTTACCCACTTTACCCCCACGAACACCTGCATTTCAATTTCCATCCATTATAGATCTCTTGTTAATGAAAAATCGGGGATGGGGAAAGGGTATGAAAAGGCAAGATCTAAGGTCGGAGCGAGGTGATGGTCTAGCCTTTAATACTAGTATAAGCGTTGGTATCGAATGTTTCTCGCATTCGTGTATCGGTGAAATGATGCGAGTTCATTAATTTTTTTTTTCATTAGCTGCCTGTGATGAATTACAAGTACCAATGTCGACCGAAATTAGTATCTTATATTCATGTGACAGATTAAGTGTTAGTTTGGAATTATTAAGTTCTCATTCGTGTATCTCCTAGATTATAAACATTATTTAGGGATTGTAATTAGACTTTTGATTACTCTTGACTTGATGTATTCCCAGAACGTCTCATTATGGTGGTGGGGGACATGGTGGATCTCTTAGGAAAAGGCGGAGGTGTTGTTCATCTCCCGTGAACGACGCAAGAGTTCGGAAGAAGATTGGTGGATTCTCCTGTGGCCAAAGGCTCGTGTGGAGGACTGGTCGAAGCATCGCTACGATCTACTAGGATGGACTATAGTGGGCCTGAAGTGTTATATACTGCCGTGTTATTATGTTTATCCTTCAGGAACGGTCGTGATGAGTACAGTAGGGGCGCATTTTCTCTCGCTACGTTCACTGGCTTTTCGTGAATTGTGAATCCAAACTAGCGGCAGAGATTCGTTTTTTTTCTTTTTTCTGATTACAGTCAGCTGCTTAATTAAGATATTTATACATAGGTTGGTGATGTTAGGGGTATTCACTATTTATGAATATGGATTACCACTTAGATCTATAGAGTTAGCGTCATTCATTTGGATCATATGCTTAAACGGCTGAGACACAGCAGAGACTCAGCTCTTCCCCTCCTCCCTGCCACCGCTGTCCTAGCCCCACTCCACCACACACGCCTTCATTCCCTGCCAATATTCACCCAGCATCATCGCTGCCACACAACGTTGCAGACGTGAATGAACGTTCCCTTTTGAAGATTTATCCGGAAACTTTACAAGTTCCTGGGATATTCGCCATAAATATTGTGTGAGAGGGATATTTGAATCGTTGGAAATATTTCGTGTGGAGGATTATGATTGTGATCCGTTTTATTCGAACGTTTGGTGATTTCTCTAATTGATTGGAGTCCAATATTGGGTATTGATGTATTCCTGGAGTAATCTAATGTGAATAAAAAGTGGGATATCCCGGATAGCACAATTCATTTACATTATTAACATTAGCTCGTCTGATTCAATACTGCGTCCAGCCAACACCTTCCTCAGCGACCGCCTGCAGCCCGTCAGGCAGTGAGGTGATGTGGGAACGGACGATTTGAGGCTCAGCTTCCAGAAGTTACCATTCTGCTTGCTTGGCGGGCGTATGATGTTGCCACATGTCCTTCCTCTGGCCAGTTCTCGTATATTAACGATGTTGGCATACAGACTTTCGATCGGATTCATTTCTACTCCCCTTAAATGGCCAAACCGGGTTTGTCTCAGCCAGCAAACTACTTCCAGGCCTTGGGAATGGGGCAGCGATCGTGGACGTACACATTGAGGTCTCGGGGAGAATGAAAGATCCATTCACGCAGGGAGTGAAGGAAAAAGTAATGCAACATGTAGAGATATTCTCTGCACACTGAACCTTGCTTCTGTGGATAACGTCCCCTGCACCGTGCGCAGGTATCCACCCACAAAACATGACGGGTGATGTAGCCGTTCCTCGTAGATATTGTCGCAATCATGCCTGCAGATGGAAGAATGGTCACTCGCAGTTTCACGATTCAGTACATGTATGGACTTCATGAGTAGAAAGGCGATTTTTAAAAATTTTGGGATCATGTTATTACATTGAGAGGTCAAACCTATGGTTTTGAAGTTTATATCATATATTCATTAATTTTCATTATATATATATATATATATATATATATATATATATATATATATATATATATATATATATATATATATATATATATATATATATATATATATATATTGGAAATGATCACAATTTTGCGAGTGATCAAGTATATTCCTATGAGCCCACAGGGGAAATGAAACACGATAAGTTCCCAAGTACACTTTCATGTAATAATCACATCATCAGGGGAGACGCAAGAGAGAAATAGTCAGTTGGTATACAACGAAGAGACGTAGCTAGGACGCCATTTGGTAAACATACGATTGTCCAAGACAGACAACGAGCGTATCATAAACTTACCATTTTACAAATTTTATCAACAAATCAGATAACTTTATTGTTGATAAAATTTGTAAAATGATAAGTTTAAGATACGCTTGTTGTCTGTCTTGGACAGTCGTATGTTTACCAAAAAGGTCAAATACACCAGAGGTGTCAGTGACCCCTCACCCTCCTTCCCTCCCAGCTACCGTGTTTACAACCCTTATGGGTAATGAACTGACCCTCAACCACCCTATTCGTCTCCCTCTGAGGTAAATGACCCGACTCCTAGCCACCCTATTCGTCTCCCTCTGAGTTAAATGACCCGACTCCTGTATTCATCCCCTCTGACGTCTGGTCTCAGCCATGTGCATACTGAGTAGCAAGACCTCCCAACAACTCTTTGTTGCCTCGGTGGACGCCTCTACAGCATCTTACACAGCTGTGCCAGCTTCAGGAAGGAGCATCAGTGGCAGAAGCCAAGTGTTCACCCCTTAGCACCAAGTGCCGGTCTGTAAGCACCTGAAGTGACGTATGTAACATAGTCTACAGCAGTGTTATCAGCAGCTAGGGAGCGGGGCGGCGTGCAGCAGCTCCAATAACATCTGCAGCTTGAGGAGCTTGCAGCAGCTCCTGTAACATCATCTTGGCTCTACAGCAGTTCCAGTAACATCAGCTGCTTGGCTCTACAGCAGCTCCAGTAACATCATCTGGGCTCTATAGCCATTCCAGTAACATCTGCTGCTTGGCTCTACAGCAGCTCCAGTAACATCAGCAGTCCTCCTTACTCCAGCAGTACCAGTAACATCCACAGCTTCAGTAACATCAGCAGCGAGGCATAGAGCCATTCCACTAATATCAGCAGCTTCAGTAACATCAGTAACGAGGCATACAGCAGTTCCACTAACATTAGCAGCTTGGCTTACATCATCATCACCTCCAGTTCCCTCAGCCTTGCAGTTAGTAGCATTTCCAGTACTGCCATTAAGTGGATCCACGATAGAACAGCTGCAGCCCAGTCTACAGCAACAGCAGCACCATTAGCAGCTGACCCTACTATAGTACGAGGAGGAGCAGCTGCTGCTGCAGTAATAGTAACAGCTGGCCTCACCACAGGAACTCCTGCCGGACCTACGGAGACTCCACTCACATCAAGCAGCTGATCCAGTTACCTTTACCTGATGATGATCATTATCATTTACCTGTATGGATCATGATGATCATTATCATTTACCTGTATGGATGATGATCATCATCATTATCATTGTCATCATTTTTCCTACAGTTCCCATTACTGACAAAGCTTATCCTTTATCATAGAGTGGTTATTACATTTATCATTACTGTCATTATCATTATCGTAATAATCGAGTTGATTCTTATGATTGTCATACGATCGTAGTAATTATCGTGGCTATTATCAACACACATTTTCATAACGCTGCAATTAACATGCACGATATAAATAGTTTATTCCACGGTGGCTACTTTGACATTCCGCATCACACTGGTAATTACAGGCATTTCATCATTTATAACTGTATTAACATTTGCATAATTTCCCCCCCACGCTGCATTTAGTATCATTTAATGTGTGTGTGTGTGTGTGTGTGTGTGTGTGTGTGTGTGTCTGTGTGTGTGTTTGTTTGTTTGTTTGTGTCTGTGTTTGTGTGTGTGTGTGTGTGTGTGTGTGTGTGTGTGTGTATGTGTGTGTGTGTGTGTGTGTGTGTGTGTGTGTGTGTGTGTGTGTGTGTGTGTGTGTCTGAATATATATTCTCACTTTTAGATATAGCGTGACCTTTTGGTCTGTTATTTCCAGCTATTTTATTCTGTCATCCTTGTTTTTCATTTACTAAAAGATGGAACAGGAGACGGAATTGAATGAGGTTCTGTCAGAATGTGTTTTGATTTAGCGAAGATGTGAAGAAAAGAAAGAGAGGTTGTATGTCTAAGGAAAGGAAGGGAACCACAGCTAATGGGGATGAATGGTGGCGAAAGTGAGTGACGTTGGAAAAGAACCTTATGCGAGACAACTCCTGGAGAGATGAGAGGATGAATGGCAAAATATAAGGGTGAACAAACCCAAGGGAGTGGGAGGTGAATGGAAAGGATTTAGAGAAGCGTTGCTTACGTGTGCACGAGAAGTATGAGGCTTTTGGACGTTGGTATATGGTCGTGTGAGGAAAGGGTAGTGAGTGGTGGGGATGAGGAAGTTAAGTTGCTTATAAGTAAGGATAGAGAGGCTACTTGCATGGAAGGTATGTGAGTGATTAGGAGATGTGCAAGAGAAAAGCAAATCAAAAACAAGATGTAAAGACTGAAATGGAGGGCAGATGATGGGATTGAAGGAGTATCCGCAAATTTTGGAGGAAAAAAAAATGTGTTTGAAGAACGTGAATGGCATGAGGTAAAGAAGAGAGCAAATGGGAGCATCAGTTAGGGGAGCAGATAGGGAAATGGTAACGGGCGAGCAAGGTGTTGGAGTGAGTATTTTGAAGGACTTTTCATTATGGTACACGATAAGGTGGCATATATAGAGTCTTTGCGGCTTGGAGGTATGCGAGAGTTTAAGTCATGGCAAATTACAATTTATCTGGTGAAAAGAGAGGTAGTGAAAGCCTTTGCTTACGATGAAGTTTGGGGAAGTGGCTGGAGTGGACGGGATTACAGTTGAATTTCTTAAAAAAGGGGAATGGAAGTGTTGTGGATTGGTTAATGAAGATTTTCAGCGTATATATGTCTAAAGGTGTGGTGGTTGAGAATTGGTAGAATGCCTCCATAGAGCCATTATGTAAAGAAAAGGGGGAACAAAAGTGGACATTCAAAGTTCGAGGTGGAATCATATGAGTATACATGGTAAGATGTATGGAAGAGTGGTGAATGAAAGGATGGCGGCATACACAGAGCATTAGAAGTATAGCATGATGTGGCTTCAAGAGTGGTAGAGGATGTGTGGATCAGGTGTGAGTAATTCTTTGAGATATGGAAGGATTTGTATGAGGCATTGATGGATCTGGAGGAAGCGTGTGGTAGGGTTGATAAGAGATGCTTTGTGGTAGATGTTACGTGAGAGGAAAGCTAATAGAAGCAATGAGGAGTTTTTATCGAGAGAGAAAGGCGTGTATGCGAGTTGGGAGGGAGGACTGAGAGTTGCTCCTGGTGAAGGTGGAAATTCCTCAGGAGTGTGTGATGTCACCGTAGCTGTTTAATCTGTTTATGGATGGGGTGGTTGAGGGATGTAAATGCAAGGGTTTTGAAGAGAGGAGCGGGTTTTCAGTCTCTGAGGGGTTGGGAAGCCCGAGAGATGAGTTAGGTTCTGTGGGGCAGAGTTGAGTGAGAGACTGCAGTAGCAAGCTGGTGTTTGGGTTTGGGAGAGTGCGTGGAAGGGGGAGGTTGAAAGTCCGTGTCAATAGAAATAAAGTAACGAGGTTTAGCAGAGAGAGAGAGAGAGAGAGAGAGAGAGAGAGAGAGAGAGAGAGAGAGAGAGAGAGAGTTCGGATGGAGTGTGAATTTGATTGGAGGGCACCCGGACGATGTGGGGATTCTTAAATACCTGGGAGTGGACATAGCATAGGGTGGTGCTATGGGAGTTGAGGTGACATAGTGGATGATGAGGCAAGGATCACGGGGCCCGTTGAGGGGTGAGGGGAAAGAGAGGTCACTTGTCTTTAAAGGCAAAAATGGCTACGTCTGATGATATAGGAGTTCCGATGATACTTATGGATGTGGAGTCATTTGCCACTTAATGTATAAATACGAAAGAGACTGGCTATGCTGGAAATGAAATGTAGTTGACATTGTTTGGTACCTCTCTTGTGCCTTGATTGCTATAGACCTATTAGCTACGGTCGTCTCCCTTCGCCCACACCAGACACATCATGGGCCCAGAGATTTTCGATGGGGTTGGAATCATACCCTGTGGTAATAAGCCTGTCTGGGATGTCCACTTCGGGGTGTGTTCTGAGTTCGGCCGCTCGCTACGCTGCTGGTTTGGACCAACCGTTCGTCTCGCCCTGAGTGTTACGGCGTCAGGTGCAGGAACAAGCCATGGACTTCGTGGACGAAGTTTGTCTTCGGTGGTAAATATGGCTCAAGAAGAAAAAAGAGAAATATTTAAGGTCTTTGCCCCGGATGGGTGCATGATGTAGACGAGAAGTGAGAGCAGATTATAAACTGTCGCTTCATAAACATCTGGACGGAAATAGCTGCAGGTGGTAGTAATCGAATGGAGGCTAAAGTGAAGTTTGATGACGGAAAACAGTATAGCATGAGTCCTCAAGGACACACTGCCAGTCAGATTGTGGTATGCAGTGTACTAACTTCGTTTGGATTGTGGTTGATGGATCACTGCAGATGCAACACGAGTATTAGAAAAAAGGAATCAGTATTTCAAAACTGTTGCGAGGTTGATGTTTACCACAGGTCACCATCATAACCGAGAGGAATTACAAGAGGAAGTTGATATTTACGAACACGCGATATTGGAAATGACATGGGTCAGGCGCTGTGACTGCCAGTTCGGAGACTAGAACGAAGTTAGTTTCATATTTCGATGCACTTCGTCGTCTTCGACGTCAAGCTTACCATTCACCTGCACGACCAACTAACTCCTCCTTTACGACAAGCTTACTCGTTCTTTTACTGTAAGCTTAATCCCTTTACAATAAGCTTAATCCCTTCACAACAAGCTTATTCCCACCTCCAGGACACACTCTCGAAACCCTTGACTGCCAGTTTCCTCGGATACTTAAGGCAGTCGAAGTTTCCCGTTGAAGAAAGAAAGACTGTGTGAAATCTTAAGAGATAAAGTTCAAACCGTGTTACTCCTTGGGTCTCTCTCTCTCTCTCTCTCTCTCTCTCTCTCTCTCTCTCTCTCGTGTCTCATCCGTCGTTCCTTCAGTACAGCTTTGCGTGTCGGGGGACTCAGGTGCAACAGGAGGGGTGGTTAGATCTGGGTTACTGTTGTAACGTCACGGTGTTGCCAAAGACCAAGCACTCTGACTGGTGAGTACCTAAGTAGAGCCACGATGAGCCCTTAGGTCGGTGGGATAGCCAGAAGGGTTGTAGAAGGATCATCCAACCGCAGTTCAGGGATGATGGGAGATGGAGGCAATATTACCTCAACCAACCTCTCACCAGAGCACCCTAAGAGGATGAGTTACAACGCAATTTTCGGGTGATTTCCATCAGACCTGCTTGTCAGTACATGTCAAAGATGCTCAGCAAGCTATTTGCTACTTAAGTTAAATCTGAATTCATTTTAGATCTAAATTCAGATGTTGTGTTTCTCTCGTTTTGTCAGTTTAAAGAAACATAAAGGTATAATAGGTCCAGAGGAAGGAAGCAGAGATGATGGCTGAAATTAAGAAAGCTGAGTTGTATAAGAGAGGTTTAAGATAAAGTTACACCTCTGTGGGAGAGAAGGAATAAAGGGAGAATTGATCACATCCTTCAGGCTTGTAAATCAGTTTTGACATTTTCGTCAGTGAAAAGGTGTCTGAAAGGTGAAGAGAAAGAGCAGACAAAGGTCAAAGCAAGAAGTTGAGCCACAAACTCGTTGGATGAATATGTCATGCAGTATAGTCATAGCGTGGAAGTGTGGCTGAATAAAATGAATTGCGCGACTGCTTAAGCACAGAGAAAACAAAAGTTTAAAAAGTTGTACGTTAGTAAAAAGAAATGAAAAAAGATGATGCTTGGGTGTAGAAGTTCCTACCTCAACTGTAAAAATAAGTAGTAAAAACGAAAAAAAATTACTACAAATTTTGTCTTGGGTCATTTACATCCACACCTTGATTTAAGATATTTACATATCTTCCGCATTCAACAATTCATGTTAATAAGAGTTGCCTAATTGTTTAATGTTGGAGTCTGATAAGAAGTTTTTTTTTTTTACCCCTCAGAACTTGTTCAATTACCCACCAAAACTTTGCACAAGTCAAATCAGTGGACTTGGTCGAGTAATTCATTGCCGGTTTCCGTCGCCGTCCCTCCCCTCACCAAACTTCTGCAAGAAAAATTGTCTACTCTGGACCGTCGAGCCGACCACAGAATTGCTCTCCTCCTGAGCCCAGAGCCTAGTGGGACCTCTCTTGCTCTTGAGCCTTGCATGACCTCTCTTTGCTCTTAGGCCTCGCATGACCTCTCTTTGCTCTTGAACCTCGCATGACCTCTCTTGCTCGTGGGCCTCGGTGACCTTTCGCTCGTGGGCCTCGCATGACCTCTCTTGCTCGTGGGCTTCGCATGACCTCTCCTGCTCTTGAGCCTCGCATGACCTCTCTTTGCTCTTGAACCTCGCATGACCTCTCTCTGCTCTTGAACCTCGCATGACCTCTCTTGTTTGTGGGCCTCGCATGACCTCTCTTGCTCGTGGGCCTCGCGTGACCTCCCTTTGCTCTTGAGCCTCGCATGACCTCTCTTGCTCTTGACACTAGAGCTGTATAAACAGCATTTTCGGCGCTCCACCACCCGTTTTCTTCCATCTCTCATCACTTGTGGTGTGGGAAGATGGACAGGAATATCAAACTCTCCTAATAATACTTCTGCCCTTCTTGCAGTTAAACAAGCTGCTCATTGCATGAAGCTACACTTCCATCACAGTCACTCCACTGCAGATCTACGCCGCCACCCAACACCATAGTCCCATCGGACAGCCACTGCAAGTCCCCCACCCCGATAGGCCATTTTCCCTCACGGTTCTCGCTTCCATAATAATCTTTCCCTTCAGCCATTGCCTTTAGGTAATCCATGATCATTTCCCTCGCGACACCTGCCGCTGATAACTCCTCCCCAGCGATCCTTGAACGTAAAGATCCTTCACGATGTAATTCGTAGCATTAGCCGCCCCTCCTCAGCTCCACCATCCGACATCCATGTAATGTTACTCATCCTGAGTCATCATTCGCCATTACTCTCCATTAATCTATTGCCGACTATATCATGACACATTGAGAGCAACCACCATCACTTATCCCCCCCCCCCACAAGCACTCTTCACTCACCATCGCCAGTTTGACTAACCATAACTCATCCTCGTACTCACGTACTTCTGACTGGGTGTTGATGTCTGCCATTGGATGGGTGAGGAGGCAGACGTCCTTGGTCTCAATGGGGACTGTGTGGAAAAGGGGTCAGTGTCCTTGTGGTGCTGTATGGGTACTTTGGCGTGGGCCTTAGAGATCAGTTGTTGACTCCTCCCTTTTCTCAAGGTGCTACGTATCTTCTCCTTCCGCAGTCACGCCACACACACACACACACACACACACACACACACACACACACAGAGGCTCCTGCTACTGGCAGCCTTACACTCCACAAGCAGACAGTCTCTCCAGCTGCCGTGTGACTCATGCTTCTCGTTCTCTGTCACCCTGGATTTTCCTGCGGTGAGCGCGACGACGCTCGGAGTCCTGCCTTTTAGCAGAATCTCGTCGCAAAGGTACGCAAGTAAACACACACACACACTCTCTCTCTCTCTCTCTCTCTCTCTCTCTCTCTCTCTCTCTCTCTCTCTCTCTCTCTCTCTCTCAGGACGCCTCCATTAGCATCGCTGAAAATGGGTTCTGCAATGTGCTACGAAGAACATTAGGCGTCACGTATCCTCGGGGCATTGCAGCTCCACTTTTTCACTGCTTTCATCACAGTGTGAAAGTTGGCAGCAGTGGGAAAAAAATAGAGATAGAGTGACTCTCATACGTTGTTCACAGGATATGTACGATGCACTGCTTTACTGGCTCTTTCGGAACATGTTTAAAGCTGATTTACTCACACTTTGGCGTACATTTTGGGGTTTAGCTTCTTCGGAACTTTTACACTGGGAGGATAACTATGACATGGGCTCTATTTTTTCACTGCCGTAATTTGCGAGGTCACTGGTGTTCCCTGGTGAACTGCTCATGGATGTTTCGTGAATCCTGTGGCTTCCTAGAAACTGAATGAGACAGTGTATAGAAACGAATTGGGTTCCTATCACATTATTGAACGTATATATCCAAATACCCGTTTTTGTAAATTCTTTATTGCCTGGATTGCTAATGTATATATATATATATATATATATATATATATTCTTTATTATACTTTGTCGTTGTCTCCCGCGTTAGCGAGGTAGCGCAGGGAAGCAGACGAAAGAATGGCCCAACCCACCCACATACACATGTATATACATAAACGCCCACCCACGCACATATACATACCTATAAATTTCAACATATACATACATATACATACATATACATACACAGACATATACATGTGTATATGTACATATGTACATATTCGTACTTGCTGCCATCATTCATTCTCGTCGCCACCCCACCCCACATGAAATGCAGTTTGGGTCAAAATTTGTCGTCTGCTAAGCAAATACTTAAGCGTAGGGCAGCTTTCAGAAACATGCTTAGCAAGATTCTTAAAGTTAAGTAAAATTCTTTGGGGTTATGCATACTTAAGCATTCTAAGAAGTTTTCTGCATACGGCCCCTGGTGAATAGTGCAGTGGATAGACTAGCGTGTTGTTGTTGCTGCTGCTGCTGCTGCTTCATCTACCTTTTATGACTGAAGCGGATGGATGATTGGAAAGCTTGGAATGGTCTCGTTCCCTAATCAAACGACGCCAGTGGTTTGAATCAGTGTCTGATTCTCAGAATACATGAGATGATTGTTTTGGTCCTGATGAATATCCATGAGACCGATCCCATTGGCTGCCTAGCTCTCCATACGACAAGAGTATCAAGTTGATGCGGGACAAACGTTTTTAAATTATTGCAGCCAAGATTCACCATAAAAGTTCGCGATGCAAAGTGATGGACGGGAATTCATGATACGTGGTGCAGACTTCTGCAAAAAAAAAAGATTTCGTTCCCTCATTCAGTGTTAGAGTAGAACGTTAAAAGACTTGAATCACTTTGATGATGGTGTTTTTTTCTTACGTTTGACTCCTGTATATTAAGGAGTCCAGACTGTAGGTGAAGGATCTGGGTGTATTGTCACAGTATAAAAAGCATAAGAAAAGTGGTTCTTTTCCTCTCGCATTTAGTCTTGTCTTAATTGTTCAGTATGATAACGTCTCTCTCTCTCTCTCTCTCTCTCTCTCTCTCTCTCTCTCTCTCTCTCTCTCTCTCTCTCTCTCTCTCTCTCACGTAAATACTCCACTCAGTCGAAAATGAACGACATGGACTTCCTTCCCTCCCTCACAGACGAAACACCTGTGGATAGTCACCGGAGTGATTATGAATCAATGACATGTCATCTCGGGTGTAAATATATGGACGAGTATTTGAAAGATGTCTTATGTGATGCGTTAGTTTCTGATCTTCGTAAGAACAAAGAGAGTCTGTGAGTGTCCACTTATCTTTCCTCTCTGTGCGCACAACTCCGCTAGATGCTCTTGGTTCGTAGTCACTACACCAGTGTACTGTGTGCCAGCTACTGTGTGCCTCCCAGTTCAACCCTCACTTGCCACGTTACCTACTTTTGCATTCAGATCTCGCATCAGTGATACGCGATCCTTTGCATCAAAACTTATGAAGCTACGCCCCTCCAAAAAAAAAAGAAAAAAGAATACTCGCTTCTCTTCTTTAGTTTTCTCACTTCTAAGGGCATCTTGCAGACCACCTGCTCCTCTTTTAACTTCCCTGCCGTTCGGAAGGGTGAAAAGACTGCTAGATATCTGGCACTACAGAGAGCCACCAGGCGTCTGCCACGTCTTACCAGAGTGAACACAATTGATCAATCTCGTCTGCTCAAGATGTGAGAGCGTTGTCCCTCGATGTCTGTCAACTGCACTCCGCTACGATCGTCGTATGTGTGTGTGAAGTTATCATCAGAAATGCATGGAGGAAGTTTGACTTTATTCTTGTAGACCCAAAATCTCTTCGTCCAATCAAAATCTTGTGGTAAAGGACTTGAACGTCTCACTCCAAAGAGCAATAATCTTAATACCCAGAGACTCATTTTCTCTCCAAGCATGAAAGCTTTTACTTGCAAAAGTTACATGTATGAGCAACACGTAAGTTGAAAAGAGAGAGAAAGAGGTTTCGCCTCCACTCGTTCCCTTATAGATATCATTGTTCTCTATCCCGTATATCAGTAGCATTTCGACCATCGTATCAGCTGTCGATATCACAGTGAGGTTATTTTTGCTCCCATCGTCCGACATGTTTCTGAAACGCAGACTCCGTGCTCACGTCCCTGGTGCCTGTCACCTCACTCTCCCGAAACCATCGCACGGACGTCCTCCTCTCCAGTAATACTCAGTCACGGAGCCTTGACCACAGGTCAGAATCTGCGGTTGTATAACGGGAGAATGCACTCATGTTTCCTGTCTTTTCTCTTTTTTTGAAAGGTAGGTAACGGCTTCTCTGTCGCTGGTGGTGTTCACGGATACATGTATGTATCCCTCCCACAAAAAAAAACTTCCAGGTAAACCAGGAAGCCCTTCGCTACAATAGAGAGAGAGAGAGAGTAATGGGTTGCCTTATGCCTAACTCTGACCCACCTCCAGCATTTCCCGGCCTTCTTTTTTATGTCAGAGCTGAGGAACATGTGATGGGGGTAGGGGTTATTTCTGTTCGTATCATTCCACTGTTATTCCTCTAAGCTTTTGTTACTTCAACGAACACAGAACAGAAGAGAACATTATTATTTTGTCCCCCTCACTTTCATTTCACCATGTACGTTTCTTTATTTCCCCCTTTTTTTTTTTTGTAAGTCAAAAGATCAAATGTGGTTATGAGATTTTTTTTTTCCCCCGATGGGCAATACTTGAAGGTGATTATCCCTGGTTGACTTAGTCATAGCCAGAATAGTCGACTTTGGAAAAAAAAAAAAGGAGTCACTTTAATATTGTATCATTCACGGTGTTTTACACAGGTACGCAGTCAGCAGGTCTAATTAATTCCTCACATCTCATCCATATGCACATACACACACACACACACACACACACACACGGGTTCGAATCCTGGTCGTTGTAGGAGGCCTATACTCACCCAGGTATTCATCCTCCGCTCGGGGCTGGTCGATAAATGGCTACCAGGCTTAGGCTGAGGCGTGTGTGTGTGTGTGTGTGTGAGTGTGTGTGTGTGAGTGTGTGTGTGTGTGTGTGTGTGTGTGTGTGTGTGTGTATAATCAGCGGACAAAAACTAGCAGACCCAAAATGAGCAAATGGACGGAGCACGGCTTCGCCAGCAGTGCAACAAGGTCTGGTAACCTCAGGATGAGAATGATGTACACAATGATGGTGGATTGGAAGTTAATGGTGAGGAGGTGGAATTCAAGGATCGTTGTACAAGGGAAATTAGAGCCATTTGTCCACAGCTAAGCCCCACAGACCTTTCCGTGGTTTTCCCGTGGCCATTTCATATTCCTTGATTGATTAAGTCTGTTGACAACGCGTCGTCCCTAGTATACCACATCACTTCAATTCGTTCTATCCCATGCACGCCTCACACACTCCTGCATGTTCAGGTTCCTTGCACTCTATCTTTCCACCTCCTCTTCCTCCTCCTCCTTCTCGGTGTCGCCATTATCCTTTGTTCCCTCCACCTCCAGCAAGTTTATCATCTTACTCATTTCGTCACCCATCCTCTCCACGCGTCCTAAGCATTTCAGCGCGCCATCTTCTGCTCTTTCATGCTTGCTCTTCTAACTACCACAGCTTTCGTTTGCCTTCGACCAACCTCCAACACATCGACCCCTTTCCATACTTCTGCATGTAGGGCCCGTGCCTCGAGTTCATGCACCATCGTTAGGTCTACTTTACCATCAAACATATCCGTCTTTTTCCTCAGAGACAGTGACCTCTCTTTCCACACATTTCTCAGTGCACCCAGGACCTCACTCAGTTCAGTTTTCCTGTGGCTCACTTCAGCTCCCATGGTTCCACACACTACCATGTTCACTTCCACGTGTCAAAGACACTTCACTTCCTCCAGGTTCTCTCTCCATTCAGACTCTCACTTCAGCTGACCTCTATCTCTATACTGCTAAAACTAATATTGTTGCTTTTGAATTACATAGAGGTTTAAGAAGTGAGAGAGGCATGGCAAGTGGTTTGGAAAGTGGGAAGAGTCTTGTGTAGGATGAAGATTGGTAAAGCGGGTGGGATGGGTGGAATTGCAGGTGTATTTCTTAAGAAAGTGGGTCACTGTTGTTTACTGGTTAGTTTGGTTTTTCACTGTGTGTGTGTGTGTGTGTGTGTGTGTGTGTGTGTGTGTGTGTGTGTGTGTGTATGGGTCCTTGTGAAGTGCTTGAGGATTGACGGAATGCCCGAGGAGCGCTATTTTATAAAGGGAAGGATGACAGAATGAATGTTCGAATTACAGAGGCATAAGTTTGTTGAGTGTACCTAGTAAGTTGTATGAGATTGAGTAGTGACTGAATGGGTGGTGAAATGCACAGAGTATGAGACTAAGAAGGAACACTGTGGTTCAAGGAAGAGTATAGGATGTGTGGATGAGCTTTCTCTTTGGGAAAAATTTGCGCGAGACACACTTTAAGAAACATGGGACACACAGAACACTGACGAAACATATACGTACCGAAATGACCCAGGGAGCATGAGAGAGAACTGGTTCACTGTGGGCTGCACTGTGCTCATGTTAGAGTGAGGAGGACTCGTCACCAGATGAAGCAGAGGAGTTAGGTTGAACCTCCCACTTGTGAAGGACTAGGCTATGCTACCTCGCGTCAGGCTCAGATCTGGTCTGGCTGCACACTGTGTCTCACTTGGATTTGGAAGCTATCTAAACCTGTAATGATGGATTATGGTCACTGATTGGTTGATCGAGGAAAACATATAACATTGATATGAAAGGGATCAAGGGCTCGGTGCGCTAGAATTGAATGAAGGTCGCCAGGGCTTCGAACCTCAGGCAGTGTGGAAAGAACAGGATTAAAACAACAAGGAATTGTGAGTTCAGTGTTCATTCTGAGGGAAGCGTCTCTTGGGATTGTCGCGTAGAATATTAGCGAGATGTGTGTTTCACATATACCTAGGATGACAGCGTTGCTTCTGTAGATGTTTATATGTAAACGAAGGGAATGGCTGTCTGCTCTCAATCCACCTGCCCCCTCATTAGGTGATAAACATGATGACATTATAAGGGTGTGACCATCCATTAACCTGGATCCAATCATGTCTTTGTAACAGGTTCTATTTGTTGTATAGAATGACAGGCTGATGAATGTGTTATTACTAAGGTATATATATATATATATATATATATATATATATATATATATATATATATATATATATATATATATATATATATATCACCTTTCCAAACGGTTGTCTGATGTGCGTGGAAATCAAAAGAATGTTCTCTCTTTATTTAAAATGTCGGTAGCATATCTACGTGGAGCGTTATAAGCGAACACACAAAAGATTTATGCAGATGGAAAGAGAATTTAGCAAAGGTTAATCAGGTTCTAAGTTACGGCGGCGGAAGCGCCCCCCCCCCCCCCCCCCCCAACAAACACACACACACACACACACACACACACACACACACACACAAGAGCAGAGTGGGGAAGCAAACAGGGAATGAAGTGTGCAAATGCACGGACATTGGAACGGAACATCTTAGGTCAATATTGACTCTGCTTCGAGTCGGTGAAAGGAGGAAGCATTCTCAGCGTTGCTTGTGAGTCATAATTCCTTCTTCTTTCTTTTTTTTTTTCAAAACACTTTGTTTATATATTGTTGGAACCAAGATGCTGACCACTGGCAGAGAGAGAGAGAGAGAGAGAGAGAGAGAGAGAGAGAGAGAGAGAGAGAGAGAGAAGAGAGGGAGAATAGAAAGGGCCTAGTAGAGTATCTCTCTCTCTTCTCCTCTCTCTCTCTCTCTCTCCCCTATTTTTTCCTTCCTTTCTCCCACCACCGCCCCCCAAATTCCCCCACCCTCCTCTTCCTTCCCTCTTTTTCCTTGGATGCCATTCATCACTTGACGGTACCATAATTGTGCCCCTAGGGGTAGCCAAGTCAGGCTGGTAAATGGGGACCCTGAATAGTTCTCTTTTACCCTCTTTCTCTCTTTCACTCTCTTTTCCTCTTCTTATTCGCCTTAAAAATTTATATTATATATATATATATATATTTATATATATTTTTATATATATTATATATATATATTATTATAAAAAATATTCCAGATCCCGGGGAAAATAAAGAAAGTTAAGTCCTTTCGTTTTTTTTTTTTTTCCAACAGGGGGGGCCAGGAGAAATTAAACAGTCGTTAATACTCGAAGGGAGCAATATAAAAAAATATATAATTATTATTTATTATATATATATAATATAAAAAAAAAAAAAAAAAAAATAATAATAATAGATAGAAATTGAAGAAAATTTAGATTGTTAATATCAACTGCCGAGATATTAGAAAGGTTTGAAAAAAAACGACTTCAGTAGGGGAAGTTTGTACAAGTTATTTTAAAATGTAATTTTTCTATACATTGGGCCCCACATGTTTTGTGGAGACAATCCCCCCATTGGGCCAGTACTTAACAAAAATTTTTTAAATTCCAGCATCCACTTGAGTCCGCCGTCCAACACCAATCTTTACAGACCAACCCCTGTCCGCTTTTTTGGGAGTAACCATTGTAAAAAGGAATGATTGGGGGGTCACGTGCGGGGGTTGACCCGGGTGCTGGATGTGTCTTGAACAACCTTTTGTTTTCTGATTGTCAGTTCTTTCATAATGATTTGGGTTTAAAGTAGGTTGGGGTTTTAAAATTGCCCGTGTACAAATTAAAATTTTAGTGTTAGCAATTAAGACGATTCAATGACGTTGCGTGGCATAATAGCGAGGGTATAGAAAAACGGATTTTCAAGATCTTGGAGTGATCATTTTTATGACAGTGTTTAGCATCGCATTTTCTTGTGGTCATCCCTGCGTACTGATTGACGGTGCCAATAACACCTCTCCGTTACGGTTTGAGATATAGGCCAGACTTGCTACATTATATGAACTTCAGTAGTGTTTCAAGTTCCAGATTCAGAGTGGGTTGATGAACACCCTATGACTTACCAGGGTATAACCATTCCTCCTCATTGTTGATATGACTGAGTGAATACCTCAGTGTAACTTGTAGAGCTGGAACAGGCGTGAATGAGCTTTGTCCTAGCATTTAAAAAGGTATCCCTTTTTAATGAGTAATGATAATAAAGGGCCCCAGCATCGTGTTATCCTCTCCTGCGAGCGACGAGAAGGTGATGAACACCACCACACCACCACACTGGGGAGCCTCAGCTGTCACACACAAGCTGCGACGGTCTTCATGAAAGCATGGATGTGAGGGAATGATCTCGTTTTCTGTTGTTGTGCTTAGTGTTGAGCGTTGGGTTGAAGCAGTCACTGCCAGCACTAGCATGAAGGGGTCCCCTTTTTTCTTCAGGATGTGCGTTTCCCCTTTTGCAAAAAGGATTACTAAAGTAAAAACAGACGAGGGGGGCTTTTTCCCGAAAATCATTTTTCCCCCTTTTTTCGTATTGGTACTGCCAGCGTAACATTTCAGATGTTTGATGATGGTTTCGAACCCGTCCGTGCCTCCTTTTCAGTAAGAATTGAGGACTTTGAGATGTGAAGGAACCCACTAGAAAGACGTGGATTTTTTTAAAAAAACTTTGGATAAAATAAACTTTTGGCCGAAGGGGGGGCCCTAGACGCCCCGTACCGTGGGGATGAAGATTGGGCCAACAATTTTTGTAATTGGGAAAATCATTGACGCGAGTTCATATGAAAGGGAAGCGTAGCGCTTACTCGCCCCGCGAATAAAAATCTGTGCAGGAAAATGAGAACTAAAGGAAAGGGCCTTCATAATTTCGGGAAAGGGCCCTGTTTCATGAGTTAAGTATATCGGTGATGCGAGGGGCGCAGTGTCTGCCTGTTTCATCGCCATTGTAAATGGCAGTGAATAGACTTGGTATGTGGAATGGGAAGGCGAAACGCTCACTTCATAGTAGCAAGTAGGGTCGTGTTTGGAAACCCTTTCCCCGAGGGGCTGGGGTTGAGTTTGGTAGGTTTGTGATTTTGAGGTTTTTCGTTTTTTTTTCCCCATTTTGGGCCCAGGAAAAAAATTTGTTTAAACATAATAATTTCAGACAAAGAAAATGATTTAAAAGTGATAATGAATAATAATAATTAAAAATAAAAATAATTATAATAATAATTTTTTTTTTTAAAATTTGTTGGCCCCCTTTAATAAGGAAAAAGAAAAGAAATAAAATAAATTTAATAAAAGAAGCGAATTTCTCATGCTTTGTTCACAAGACGGTCTTATGTAACCCTGTGTTTATGCCCGCTTTCTTATCGACTTGTGTCGGAGGGACCCAAACGGGTTAAGAAGCTAATGACAAGAAAATCGTTCCGAACATGTGTAAAGGCAGGGCGAATTTTCACCCAACTTTGATATGAAAATGATCTGACGGTCTGTGTTTCGTCATGGAAGATATTTATATTTTATATATTATTTATATATAATTTTATTATTATTATATATATATATATAAAATTTTTTTTTTTTTTTTTTTTTTTTTTTTTTTTTTCTTTGGCGTGTTTCCCGCGTTTGGAGGTTTAGCCAAGGAAAACGAAAAAATGGGCCCAAACCCCCCCCCCCATAAAACATGTACAAAACATACGTCCACACACGAAAAATTTCATACCTACACAGCTTTCCTTTGGGTTTTCCCCGCGCTTTACATTTCCCTTTATTAAAACCCCTTAAAAGCACCCTCAACCCCGGGGGAACCACAGTAATTCACTTATTCCTTGCCCCCTTTAAACCCCCCTGCAGGGTTTTTGGGCCCCCAAACAAAACAAAATTTTTTTTTCAAATTCCCCCTTTCCACCTCCAAAAATTTTGGGCTCCCACTTCCCCCTTTATTCCCTCCCCCCTCGGACACATTATTTCCCCTTTGGGCAATCTTTCCTCCCTCATTCTCTCCATGTTTCCCCAAAAAAAATTTTAAAACCCCTCTTCTGCTCTCTCAACCACGCTCTTTTTTATTTTTCCCCAACTTTTCTCTTACCCTTAAAGTTTTTACTCGATCAAACCAAACCCCAACCACAAAAAAGTCCTCAAACATCTCATTTCCAGCACCCTCCAAACCTCCTGCGCACAACTCTTTTCCTAGCCCACGCCCCCCGGAACCATAAACATTGTTGGAAACCCCCCTATTCCTTCAAAAATACCCATTTTTTTCTTTCCCAGAAAATGGGTTTTCGACTTTCCCCACATTTTCAAAGGCCCCCCGGAAATTTTCGCCCCCCCCCCCCCTATGATCCCCTTCGCTTCCATGGTTCCTTTTCCCCTGCCCGATCCAAATCCCAGATATCTTTAAAAAACTTTACCCTTTCCCCCAGTTTTTTTTCCATTTTAAATCACCTCCCAATTGACCCTTTACCCTCAAAACCCCACTGTGCCTACTAAAACCCTTGGGTCTTATTCACTTTACTCTTTAAATTTCCTTTTTTCCACCCTTTTCCAAAACCCCAAATCACCAGCTTCTGCAGGTTTTTCACCTGAATCAGCCACCAGGGCTGTTCATCAGCAACAAAAACTGATCATTTCCCAAGCTCTCTCATCCACAACAGACTTTTTTTACTTGCCCCTTTTTTAAAAAAAACTCTTGCTTTCCCACCTCCCTAACAACCCCCATCCTTAAAAAAAATTAAACAACCTTTTTAGACCATCACCCCCCCCCCCCTCCCCAAAAACCCAAAATTTCACTGAAAACCCAAAATCCTTTCCTCTTTCCCAAACACGTACACATCCCTTACCCCTCGATAAAAATTTATTTGCTTCTAAAAAATTGGGCCCCCACACCATAATTCTTTTTACCTTCCACGAGCATCCCCTTTTTCAATCTTTTTAATATGCCTTCTCCAGATCCAAAAATGTACATACAAATCCTTTTGCTTTTTTTAAGTATTTCTACATACTTTCTTCAAACCCAAACACCTGATCCCCCAACCCTTAAAACCACTTTTTAAAACCCACCCCTGCCCCTTCCCCCAACCCTGATGCTCTGAAACATCCCCTTCACCCCCCTAAATCAAATCCCCCCCATATTTTTTTCCCCGGGAATACTAACAAATTTTCCCCCTCTGTAATTTGGGCCTCACCCCTTACCCCCCTTTGCCTTTGTACAAGGGGACTAGGGCACGCTTTCCCCGGAAAATCCCCCGGGAAACCTCACCATGAGTCTTTAATAAACTTTTAAAAAAAACCTTCCCCAACCAGTAAAACAATACAGTCACCCCTTTTTTTTTTATAAAATTCCCCACTGAAATTATTTTTTTCCAAACCTGCTGCCTTCCCGGCTTTCATCTTCGCAAAGCCTTTACTACCTTTCTCTTTTTCCCCAAATCATTCCCCCTTTTAACCCCTCTCACTTTGCACACCACCTCGACCAAAACACCCAATATCTGCCACTCTATCATCAAACACATTCAACAAACCTTCAAAATATTCACTCCATATATATATATATATATATATATATATATATATATATATATATATATATATATATATATATATATATGTATGTATGTATGTATATATATATATATATATATATATATATATATATATATATATATATATATATATATATATATATATATTATCCCTGGGGATAGGGGAGAAAGAATACTTCCCACGTATTCCCTGCGTGTCGTAGAAGGCGACTAAAAGGGAAGAGAGCGAGGGACTGGAAATCTTCCCCTTTTTTTTTTTTCTTTCCCCAAAGAAAGGAACAGAGAAGGCGGGAAATGGCGAATAGTATGAACGATATATATATATATATATATATATATATATATATATATATATATATATATATATATATATATATATAATACTATTCACCATCTCCCGCGTTGGCTAGGTAGCGTTAAGAACAGAGGACTGAGCCTTTGAGGGAAATCCTCACGAGGCCCCCTTCTCTGTTCATCCTTTTGGAAAATTAAAAACGAGAGGGGAGGATTTCCAGCCCCCCGCTCCCTCCCCTTTTAGTCGCCTCCTACGACACGCAGGGAATACGTAGGAAGTATTCTTTCTCCCCTATCCCCAGGGGAAAAAGAATACTTCCCACGTATTCCCTGCGTGTCGTAGAAGGCGACTAAAAGGGGAAGGAGCGGGGGGCTGGAAATCCTCCCCTCTCATTTTTTTTCAATTTTCCAAAAGAGGGAACAGAGAAGGGGGCCAGGTGAGGATATTCCCTCAAAGGCCCAGTCCTCTGTTCTTAACGCTACCTCGCTAATGCGGAAAATGGCGAATAGTATGAAAGAAAAAAGATATATATATATACGTATGTCTTTGGATGAAGCTGGAATCTTTTTTATCATAGAAATGATAAGAGATAACCTCATGACATTACCTGACTCTTTTGTGTTCTCATCTTCTTGTGTTTCCCCTCTGTTGCCAGGGAAACACTATACTTGCTGTTTCGTGTCTCTATTTCCATTTTCCTTCCAACAGTCAACAACACAGTCATCCCTTCATTTTAAGGCCGACTAACTTCAACCTTTTTAGGCACGTATTTAAGCTCAATGCATACAAGAGTCTTTTCTTTTTATTTCTTTATTTCATTTAGATCAATGAAAGGTTCTCATTGGGTCGAAGGTCAAACGATCATTTTTTTTTTTCTTTTTTCAAAGTCTATCACCAGCCTAGATAACCAGTATCATTTGCACGCTACCATCATTTCCCTAAGTGCTGTTAAGGTTTTTATCACTCAGTGATTACATGTCTCCCTTCACAGGTCAAAAATCACGAAAATATCCAAATGTTTTGGTTTCGATATTCTCTCTCTCTCTCTCTCTCTCTCTCTCTCTCTCTCTCTCTCTCTCTCTCTCTCTCTCTCTCTCTCTCTCTCTCTCTCTCGAACATTCCAGTCCATTTTCATAGGGTTTGGGACAGAGCTTCCTTGCTGTTATTCCCGAATGATCAGTAACTAATGCATGCTCAAATGGATTTGGATGAAGACGGCAAAATTTAACTGAATATCCATAAAAGAGGAAACCATACTACATATACTGGGTATCATCGCCACCTTTAGTATGACAGTTTTTTCATTTACAAGTCAAAGTGTGATTCCCAGACTGTTGTGAGTAGGTGCACAAGTAGTGATACGTGTGCATGTTGCCTTATTGATCCGTGTTACGTTATGGCTCTACTGTTGTTCGACATGGCCTTATCTTTGTCGTATGTAACTGCCAGAAACTGGATATATCCCCATCTGCCCATATCTCCTCTGCCCAGATGTGAGCATTCGACGCACATCTTCGTAAATGTTAATCAAACGTCTCGAGAACTTAGAGAAAACGGGAGTTCTCTCTCAAAGCAGAACTTTCAAAGGATCCCTTTGTAATTTAAGAATTCCTGAGCCATGCCTCTCATTCTGTTACGTTAATTCCTCCGATTCTTTTTCTCTCTTTTTTTCTGTTTTCTTTTTAAACCTGAAGCCAAGTTTTGTTTACATATTACCACATTGTTGGCTAGTTTCGAGAGGTCAAGAATATCCAGTGAACTGAGGAACCCAGCCAGACGGCGTATGTTGTTTTTATTCTTTTTTTATACAGCCATAGCAATCGTGTTGTGCAGGGAGGGAGCTCTACGTGCCAGGATGATCATGGCCTGACGCTCCCACGTCAAGGCTTGAGGTAAGATACGCTAATCCACATAAAGCCTCAGGAGGTACCTAAGAAGTCTATTATGTTCAACAGTGACAGTCAGTCGGTCTCAAAAAGGAAGTTCTTAAGTGCCTTGATGGGTCTGTAGGGTTAAAGGGTTGAATCATGAGGCTTCAGCTAATACCATTGGTCATGAGATGTGATATCCAGTGTCCCTTCAGTTGCCCCACCGAGGTAGTCTGGTGTACAACCAGCTTGGTGTAGTGAGTTTGCGGTTTTGTATGACAGTCGTCAAATATATGTTTCACTGATCGCCTGTAGACCTCAGAAGGCTGCAGTTGTCACAGCCACTCGTTTTCACTGTATCCTCATGCCTGAAGTCTACGTACAGCAACAGTCATTATCCCATAAGAACACAAAGGCACATCATGGAAGAGAGAAGAGTGACGGGTGATTCAACAACTTCAAGTTACTTGACCGGTGCGATGATGTCGACAGAGAACAGTTCGTTGTGTGTGGGATGCAGTGTGCCATAGCGACCAGAGGACATAGCAAGAAGCTGGGCTAGAAATCTACTGGAAGGGATGGGAAGAGGTTCTTTTCCAGTTTCACAGTAGTGAATGAACTGAATAAAGTAAATGATGATATTGTGAATGCTGACATTATATATATATATATATATATATATATATATATATATATATATATATATATATATATATATATATTTTTTTTTTTTTTTTTATACTTTGTCGCTGTCTCCCGCGTTTGCGAGGTAGCGCAAGGAAACAGACGAAAGAAATGGCCCAACCCCCCCCCCCCATACACATGTACATACACACGTCCACACACGCAAATATACATACCTACACAGCTTTCCATGGTTTACCCCAGACGCTTCACATGCCTTGATTCAATCCACTGACAGCACGTCAACCCCTGTATACCACATCGCTCCAATTCACTCTATTCCTTGCCCTCCTTTCACCCTCCTGCATGTTCAGGCCCCGATCACACAAAATCTTTTTCACTCCATCTTTCCACCTCCAATTTGGTCTCCCTCTTCTCCTCGTTCCCTCCACCTCCGACACATATATCCTCTTGGTCAATCTTTCCTCACTCATTCTCTCCATGTGCCCAAACCATTTCAAAACACCCTCTTCTGCTCTCTCAACCACGCTCTTTTTATTTCCACACATCTCTCTTACCCTTACGTTACTTACTCGATCAAACCACCTCACACCACACATTGTCCTCAAACATCTCATTTCCAGCACATCCATCCTCCTGCGCACAACTCTATCCATAGCCCACGCCTCGCAACCATACAGCATTGTTGGAACCACTATATATATATATATATATATATATATATATATATATATATATATATATATATATATATATATATATATATTCCTATGAGTCTGCGGGGAAAATGAAACACGATAAGTTCCCAACTGCACTTTCGTGTAATAATCACATCATATATATATATATATATATATATATATATATATATATATATATATATGATGGCAGAGAAAGTTTATGAGATGGGAACCCACGAGTGTATGACTCCTTCTCCGGCCTGTACAAATATTGATTGTAGATATACCATCGGAGTAAGTTATTTGATATACTCGATGTACAAACTTTGCGGAAGCCGCGAGCTGAGAACCAGCCGAGGGTGGACCCTGTTCCACAACAACAGAAAATACGAAGTGTCAATCTCTTTCGTATGCCACAATGTATTATACGAAAGCGTTTGACACTTCGTAGTGGCATATCTGGGTGCAACAATGTGGTTTCAGAAGTGGTAGAGGATCTGTGGATCAGGTGTTTGATCTCGAGAATGTATGTGAGAAACACTTAGAGAAACAGAAGGATTTGTTTGTGGCATGTATGGATCTGGAGAAGGCATATGATAGCGTTGATAAAGATCCCTTGTGGAAAATCTTAAGAGCATATGGTGATGGGGGGGTAAGCTGCTAGAAGCAGTGAGAAGTTTTTAAGAATGTAAGGCATTTGTACGGGTAAGAAAAGAGTGGAGTGAGTAGTTCCAAGTGACGCGGGTGGTGAAGGAGGTAAATGCGAGATTCGTGGAGAGAGGGGCAAGTATGCAGTCTGTAGGGGATGAGGGGGGCATGGTAAGTGAGTCATCTGCTGTTTGCTGACGATGCAGCACTAATAGTAGATTCGAGTGAGAAACTGCAAAAGTTGATGACTGAGTTTGGAAGGATGTGAAAGGAGAAAGTTGAGAGTAAATGAGAATAAAAACAAGATTATGAGGTTCAGCTGGACAGGATAGTTGGTATGTCGGTTAGAATGGAGAAAATTTGGAGGAAGTGAAGTGTTATAGATATCTGAGTGTGGATAAGGCAGCAAATGGGAACACTGGGAGTAGGTCATAGGGTGGGTGAGGGACGAGGATTGTGGAGGCACTGAAAAATGTGTGGAAAGAGAGGTCGTTATCTAGGAGGGCGAAAGTCGGGATGTTTGATGATATAGCAGTCCCAGTATCCCAACAATTTAGTATTGATGCAAGGCACGGCTGTCGATGAGAATGTAAATGGGAGGGTGGATGTGCTGGAAATTATATATTTGAGGACAATGTGTGGTGGGAAGAGGTTTGGTAGAGTAAGTAAAGTGTAATAGAGAGGTGTGGTAATTATGAGTGTGTTTGAAACAGGTGAAGAGGGTGTGCTGAAAGGGCTTGGACATATGTGTATGAAATGGAGGGGGCAAGGAGAACGGGGAGACCAAATTGAAGATAGAAGGATGGAGTGAAAAAGCTTTTGAGTGATCGGGGCCTGAACATGCAGGAGGGTGAAAGGCGTGCACGGGATATAGAGGATTGGGAGGGATGAGAACGAGATGTCAACGAACAACCTGGACATGTGATACAGTCGGGCGAAACCATGTAAAGGTCTATGGGTCCTGGTTTTGGATAGGGGGCGCTATGGTTTCTTTGCATTGCTCAAGATAGGTATAGAATGGATGTGATCAAATGCGGCCTTTCTTTATATGCTCCTGGTGCATCCTCGCTAACGTGGGAAAAAGCAGTCGTGTGTGTGTGTGTGTGTGTGTGTGTGTGTATATATATATATATATATATATATATATATATTTTTTTTTTTTTTTTTTTTTTTTTTTTTTTTTTTTTTTTCAAACTATTCGCCATTTTCCGCATTAGCGAGGTAGCGTTAAGAACAGAGGACTGGGCCTTTGAGGGACTACCCTCACCTGGCCCAATTCTCTGTTCCTTCTTTTGGAAAATCAAAAAAAAAAAAAAAACGAGAGGGGAGGATTTCCAGCCCCCCGCTCCCTCCCCTCCACGGGGAAAATGAAACACGGACTCATAGGAATATCTTGATCACGCGGATAATTGTGATCCTTTCCAATATATATATATATATATATATATATATATATATATATATATATATATATATATTATCCCTGGGGATAGGGGAGAAAGAATACTTCCCATGTATTCCCTGCGTGTCGTAGAAGGCGACTAAAAGGGGAGGGAGCGGGTGGCTGGAAATCCTCCCCTCTCGTTTTTTTTTTTTTAATTTTCCAAAAGAAGGAACAGAGAAGGGGGCCAGGTGAGGATTTTCCCTCTAAGGCCCTGTCCTCTGTTCTTAACGCTACCTCGCAAACGCGGGAAATGGCGAATCGTATGAAAAAAAAAAAAAAAAAAAAAAATATATATATATATATATATATATATATATATATATATATATATATATCGAAAAAAAATGTGAGAACCCGACGAGAAAACTCTGCCCAAAACAGTTTTTGGTAATGATAGGTAAGAACGTAGTTTGTAATAAAGTTATTTAGTGTATGAGTAGATTGCCTAAGACCACAGTACAGTCATCACCAGTTGCCCGGGAGTGTTTCATGATCTTTCCACAGCAACATGTGGATGGGTCCAATTTGTGTACTTGCGCGTTTCACATATGGCGTAAAAAAGTGGCTTGAATTGCCATTAGGGACCTGGAGAAATATGTGGATCTGTGAATGAAATTCAGCGATTTGAATATCAACTTCTCAGAAGTAAGCAGAAAATATTGGGTTCGTAGATTGTTATGGTAGATAAGAGCCTCAGTTAATATATATATATATATATATATATATATATATATATATATATATATATATATATATATATATATATATATATATATTCCTATGAGTCCACGGGGAAAATGAGATATCTAGGAATATAGGAAATATATAGAAATATCTTGATCACGCGCAAAATTGTCATCCTTTCCAATATATATATATATATATATATATATTTTTTTTTTTTTTTTTTTTATACTTTGTCGCTGTCTCCCGCGTTTGCGAGGTAGCGCAAGGAAACAGACGAAAGAAATGGCCCAACCCCCCCCCCCCCATACACATGTACATACACACGTCCACACACGCAAATATACATACCTACACAGCTTTCCATGGTTTACCCCAGACGCTTCACATGCCTTGATTCAATCCACTGACAGCACGTCAACCCCTGTATACCACATGACTCCAATTCACTCTATTCCTTGCCCTCCTTTCACCCTCCTGCATGTTCAGGCCCCGATCACACAAAATCTTTTTCACTCCATCTTTCCACCTCCAATTTGGTCTCCCTCTTCTCCTCGTTCCCTCCACCTCCGACACATATATCCTCTTGGTCAATCTCTCCTCACTCATTCTCTCCATGTGCCCAAACCATTTCAAAACACCCTCTTCTGCTCTCTCAACCACGCTCTTTTTATTTCCACACATCTCTCTTACCCTTACGTTACTTACTCGATCAAACCACCTCACACCACACATTGTCCTCAAACATCTCATTTCCAGCACATCCATCCTCCTGCGCACAACTCTATCCATAGCCCACGCCTCGCAACCATACAACATTGTTGGAACCACTATTCCCTCAAACATACCCATTTTCGCTTTCCGAGATAATGTTCTCGACTTCCACACATTTTTCAAGGCTCCCAAAATTTTCGCCCCCTCCCCCACCCTATGATCCACTTCCGCTTCCATGGTTCCATCCGCTGACAGATCCACTCCCAGATATCTAAAACACTTCACTTCCTCCAGTTTTTCTCCATTCAAACTCACCTCCCAATTGACTTGACCCTCACCCCTACTGTACCTAATAACCTTGCTCTTATTCACATTTACTCTCAACTTTCTTCTTCCACACACTTTACCAAACTCAGTCACCAGCTTCTGCAGTTTCTCACATGAATCAGCCACCAGCGCTGTATCATCAGCGAACAACAACTGACTCACTTCCCAAGCTCTCTCATCCCCAACAGACTTCATACTTGCCCCTCTTTCCAGGACTCTTGCATTTACCTCCCTTACAACCCCATCCATAAACAAATTAAACAACCATGGAGACATCACACACCCCTGCCGCAAACCTACATTCACTGAGAACCAATCACTTTCCTCTCTTCCTACCTCTCTTCCTATATATATATATATATATATATATATATATATATATATATATATATATATATATGATGGTCCTGTACTTCTCCTGCGTGTTCACATTACACATAACTGTACGGAATTCCAGTACACATCGGCGCACTTAAGATCCTCAGCCTTCGGACTTGGGCGTACAGACGGGTCACCGTCCGTCCGCTGGACAATACCTCATCAAATGCACCAAGTCTTGTGACGCAACCATCGTAGCGAAGACGTTCCTCAACACTGCTTCTTCTTTATCAAGTTAGTTATTCGTAACTTTCTCACGTAAATAAGTCTGTTTATCGTTCATTATGTTGTTGTTGAAGGCGCGTGAAGACACACACACACACACACACACACACACGCACACACACACACACACACACACACACACACACACACACACACACACCTTGAGGACAGCTCTGCAGTGGTGGCAGCCTGGGTCACCATCAGGAGGAGGAGGAGGTGAGGCTGTGGGCGTCCGGCCGGCCGTGGCTGGCCAACCTCTCTCGCAAGGACGTTCCTTCGTTCCCATCTATCTCTCAGTCTGTCTGTATTTATCTGTACACACACACACACACACACACACCTTTACATCTCAACGTATACATATATATATATATATACATACACAAATATATACATATATACACATGTACATAATTCATACTGTCTGCCCTCATTCATTCTCGTCGCCACCCCGCCACACATGAAATGACAACCCCCTTACCCCGCATGTGCGCGAGGTATATGTATATATATATATATATATATACACACATATGCAGATAAATCACAAAAACAACACCTATCAATTACTTTTACAATTATACATTCGTTAGTTTCATGACGTCCTGGTAATGTGCTGTGTCAGTTTATCGTTCGCTGGTATGTTGTGGTGGAGCACAGGAGTGTTAGTGACCATGCCATGGGTTTTCAGTAATCGTCAATATTTTGAAGTTTACCACGAGATTGATCCGTAAAAATGTCATTTACCAGGAGGATAATACGACAGTGGAGTGTATAACACCCGTATGTTATGGATATGCAGTTCATGGACACAGAACTCCTTTACGTAAGTCTGCTGCGGGGGTGAGATGGTGAGTGTTCGTGATGGAAACTCATACCCAAGAGTCCTGTACAGTCGTAGGTACGAAGACAGTCTGGCCTTTTTTTTTCCCTTCCCAGATGGATGCGTTAGGTCGCCTCAAGGTTGGGAGATCGCCTGGTGTCCGATGCCTTTGTCGGGTTCACATCGGCAATCATTCACAGACGGAGGGGAGAAAAAAAGAAAGCAGAAAGTCCTCTCTCTCTCTCTCTCTCTCTCTCTCTCTCTCGTCAGTGTACAAGATACTGCCAATACCATCTTGGGCGACTTACCCATTCACGACAGATGTCTACAAGTCTGTGAGTGCATCCGTTTGATCTGTTCGAATTAGGGGAAAAAAAGAGAGAAGAGGAAGAAATAAGATGCCGAGTGTGTGTGTGTGTGTGTGTGTGTGTGTGTGTGTGTGTGTGTGTGTGTGTGTGTGTGTGTGCAGGAATCCGCAAGCCACACTTGAGTACTGGGATACAAGAAGACTCACTCAACCACAGAGTGCAACACAGAAGTAAGGATCACAGTGACGCATAGATGACACCATCAGATGCAAGTACAAATTGTATTTAGGACACTCTGAGCCATGTTGTGTGCCTGAAGTACGAATGCATGGGGTAAGATATGACCCCACAGTACTGAGAATGCAACTATATGCAGTAGTCTACGACATACGATACGAACTCACAAAATAATGCACATGAAGTAAGCCATAAACCACAATATTTACTGAGAACGAAGGTGGATGTGATAAGTATGTACTGGACTTATAAGTGCTCTCAATGAGCCATAAACCACAATGATATGTAATGCGAATTTATGAACATGCACTAAACCAAAATGTATATGTACTGAGTATTCAAGTTGCGTACAGCAAGCCACAATGTGTGTAACGGGACTACATATACGCGTATTGAGCCTCACGTCCCACTGTGACACTATGTAGTGGGAATTCAAGTTGGGAGCATGGATTCGCAAGTCATACTGTTGTTTCAGTAATGGTGCCGGTTGTTCTAGGTATGGTGCCGGATGTTTCAGTAATGGTGCCGGTTGTTCTAGGTATGGTGCCGGATGTTTCAGTAATGGTGCCGGTTGTTTTAGGCATGGTGCCGGATGTTTCAGTAATGGTGCCGGTTGTTCTAGGTATGGTGCCGGATGTTTCAGTAATGGTTCCGTTTGTTTTAGGTATGGTGCCGGATGTTTCAGTAATGGTGCCGGTTGTTTTAGGTATGGTGCCGGATGTTTCAGTAATGGTGCCGGTTGTTTTAGGCATGGTACCGGATGTTTCAGTAATGGTGCCGGTTGTTTTAGGCATGGTGCCGGTTGTTTTAGGTATGGTGCCGGTTGTCTTATCTGATTTCACGTTCGTAAAGAAATTTCCCAGTTTCTATTTCGCTCACGCGTCTCGCTAGCCTCACGAAATTATTATTATTTTTTTTTTTTTGCATACTCTGGTGGAGAGACCTTTGGCAACGAGGCTGCTGTGAGGTAGCGAGGTGTGTATTGTGTAGTGAGGAGGCTTGGCAGGCCGGCCTAGCCTACCCTCGGGGTAGGAACAGCTTCTTTACCTCACCAGATTCATCTGAAGTTTTTCTTCTCTGGCTCCTGTGTCGTCAAGATCTCGGGAGGAGACTCTCAAGTGCACGACGCCCTTGGGTCCCTCTCCTCCTCTCCTCCTCCTCCTCCTTCAGCTCCCTGAGGAGGATCGTATCCATCCATCTGCTCCTCCTGCACTGGTTCATATCTCGGGTCCCGCTGTTGTGGTACGATCTTCACGTCCTGGTGGTGTTGTGGTGCAGTTTTCACGTCCTGGTGGTGTTGTAGTGCAGTCTTCACGTCCTGGTGATGTTGTGGTGCAGTCTTCACGTCCTGGTGATGTTGTGGTGCAGTCTTCACGTCCTGGTGATGTTGTGGTGCAGTCTTCACGTCCTGGTGGTGTTGTAGTGCAGTCTTCACGTCCTGGTGATGTTGTGGTGCAGTCTTCACGTCCTGGTGGTATTGTGATGCAGTCTTCACGTCCTGGTGATGTTGTGGAGCAGTCTTCACGTCCTGGTGGTGTTTGTTGGGACAGTCTTCACGTCGTGGTGGTGTTTGTTGGGACAGTCTTCACGTCGTGGTGGTGTTGTGGTGCACCCTACAGGTTCTGGTGGTGTTGCGGTTAACCCGTCAGTCTCTGGTGATGTTGTGGTGGTACCTGTTCACTCTGCCCTCCGCTGTGCTAAATCCCTCAGCCCCTGAGTTTTCAGTACCTACTTTTGACCCCAGGCAGTGTTAAGGTCCTTACGTTGTAGCGTATCCTTCCATTTCCGGCACTTGGGTGCTTCCCTCAGCTCTTGATTTCCTAGGACATCCGTCAGGTCATGCCGAAGTTAGAGCGAACCCTTCAGATCCCGATAACGATATAGTATATGACACAGATAAATTTTGCTGTTCTGAAGTCTTCTAGTTGCCCTCTCAACCCAACTTCCATTTCTCCTCATTAATTTTCTTTTTCAACCCCCGCACCAAGCTCTTGACCGCTCGTTCCTTCCTCCTTTACACCTCCCAATCACTTGCTATCCTTCATTACGTGCTGAAAGTGTGGGAAAAAAAATCGCTGTAGACATTTGAATCTCTGTTTCTGACGAAATGCAATCTTCATAACTGAGCAGA
>NC_092227.1:11700613-11713113 GCF_036320965.1 Panulirus ornatus | reverse complement strand
TGAGTACGAGTTTCCATTTTCGTTATCTGCTGTCAAAGATATGTCCGTCGTCTGTGTGTTTTGATCCTTTGCGTATTTCAGAATGCACGACCTCGACCGTCTCTCTCTCTCGGCAACAGAGTCATATAAACTTCGTTTACAGATGGGTATGATAAGCTGTGACCTGCGGGGCAGAGGTACGTTACTGAAGACGTGTGTGTGTGTGTGACTCTCTCTCTCTCTCTCTCTCTCTCTCTCTCTCTCTCTCTCTCTCTCTCTCTCTCTCTCTCTCTCTCTCTCTCTCTCTCTCTCTCTGATGCATTTTGCGATCTGGAGTCCTCTCTAGTGCGACGCCGTATTGTCTGCATTGATTATTAAGATTCGATTGCTGATGGTTTCGTCCCATTATAGTGATGTGGCGTAAGTCCATGTTTGCCCAGAGTTTTTTTTTCGTGTGATGTAAAGAAATATTTTTCTTTCCACTGAGTGTGTTCCGTTCGTCGAAGTCGTCTCATCTTCCAGCCTCCTGTTCCACATCTCTGTGTATACGTCATTCCCATGGGTCTAAAAATCATCCTCCGGCGAACTTAGTTTTGCGTCTTATGTTTTCCACGGTGAATGTGAATTGTTCAGTATTACAGAGCTATGTGGTAGTGGATGAGTGGATCAGGTGTTTGCTTTGAAGAATGGGCGCCAGACATACTTGGAGAAACAGAAGGACTTGTATAATGGCGTTTGAAGAATGGGCGCGAGACATACAGAAGGACTTGTATGTGGCGTTTATGGATTTAGAGAAATCACATGATACGGTTGACAGAGTTGATGTATGGAAGGTATTGCGGATATATGGTTTGGAAAGAAGCTGATAGAAACAGTGAAGAGTTTTTATCAAGAGAGTAAAGTGTGTGTGTGTGAGTGTGTGTTGGTAGGGCTATGAAAGGTTGTCTGTCTGTGTGGCTGAATATGTATATAGTTGGTGGCTGCCTGTGTGTATGTATACGCACAATTTTACGTAAATGTCTAGCATTTACATCGCACAGACTGGCGTTCGACGAGAATCATGAGTTGCGTCACAGGATTCAAAGCTACGTTGCTACTTCGAATGCCGTGTTGCCTCATGGACACACACACACACACACACACACACACACACACACACACACACACACTGCCGACAGAATACACTGGAGTTACGTTAGTGGTCATCCTCAGTCAGCTGGACTACAGTTCTGCCCACTGCAGTGAAATATGGAGAGCAGTAATGCGGTAAGCTGGAAGTCTCCAAACTGTTTTCGAGACATACATACATACCGTCAGTTTAGCGATGGAAGAATTAGTTATGAAATGAGGTAATTACATATCTTATTCTAAAGCTTCATTTTTCAATGAAATATAGGAGGAAGATTTTAATATGAAAACTTTGTGTAAAGGATTATTATTCACAAATTCATTCAGAGGAAAATGACTTTTTGTTCTGTTCATATGCGACAGTTTATTGATAATCATAATGGGCAGTTGTTTCCATCAGCCTGAATTCGAAAGATAAAAACCTGTTCTGTAAACTATATAAAACCCATGAACCAGCCGGAATTGCAGTGTGATATAGTTTGTATAACTGATAGATAACGCCGTTTATATACAACCTTGACCCATGTGATTCATGCTAACAGACATATATATATATATATATATATATATATATATATATATATATATATATATATATATATATATATATATATATATATATATTTCTTTTCTTTCAAACTATTCGCCATTTCCCGCATTAGCGAGGTAGCGTTAAGAACAGAGGACTGGGCCTTTGAGGGAATATCCTCACCTGGCCCCCTTCTCTGTTCCTTCTTTTGGAAAACTAAAAAGATAATGAGAGGGGAGGATTTCCAGCCCCCCCCTCCCCCCTTTTAGTCGCCTTCTACGACACGCAGGGAGTACGTGGGAAGTATTCTTTCTCCCCTATCCCCAGGGATAATATATATATATATATATATATATATATATATATATATATATATATATATATATATATATATATATATGACTGGTCGAGTCAGATGTGTAGCATCGTGAATTTTACCCTGCCACCTCACTTCACTGTTGTAATGAGCAGTTCTTTTTTGACTCTGTGTTGTAGACATGAGGTTTGAGTGTCCGTTGCCATGGATGGTACACATGACTTCATAGTCTTGTAAGAGCGAAGGCTTCATGTGTAAGCAGGTCAGACATTCTTGAGACATTATGAATCGTCTCGTTATCAAGGAATCATGTCAGTAATAGTACAAATGAAGCTCCGGAAAATTGGTCATTTTGGTGATGTTCTTAAGCGTGTCTCTTATTGAATCTTAGCCGCTGCAGGAAAGTTCACTTCTGATACCGAAACGCGATCGAGGGAGCCCCAGGAGAACGAATTTCACAATTGCCTCGTTTTTCTCCCTTAACAGGTGCATTTCACCTCTTCCTGTTGTCCTCTTGAATTTGATGTGTTCTCGTTGCCGCTGAGAACCACCTGGTCAATTGAACTACCTCAGGAATCATCTGATACTCTTTGAGGTGGCGGAATGAGTAGAGATGATGTCATAGGTGAGGTGAGGTTGCATACGATGATCGAAGACTGGAATGGCCCCAGAACCGAGCCTTGCTGTACACCTGGCGCTTCTGAGTAACACTACGGATATGATCGAAGACTGGAATGGCCCAAGAACAGATCCTTGCTGTACACCTGGCGCTACTGAGTAACACTACGGATATGATCGAAGACTGGAATGGCCCAAGAACAGATCCTTGCTGTACACCTGGCGCTACTGAGTAACACTACGGATATGATCGAAGACTGGAATGGCCCCAGAAGAGATCCTTGCTGTACACCTGGCGCTACTGAGTAACACTACGGATATGATCGAAGACTGGAATGGCCCAAGAACAGATCCTTGCTGTACACCTGGCGCTTCTGAGTAACACTACGGATATGATCGAAGACTGGAATGGCCCAAGAACAGATCCTTGCTGTACACCTGGCGCTACTGAGTAACACTACGGATATGATCGAAGACTGGAATGGCCCAAGAACAGATCCTTGCTGTACACCTGGCGCTACTGAGTCACCATGTGGATATGATCGAAGACTGGAATGGCCCCAGAACCGAGCCTTGCTGTACACCTAGCGCCACTGAGTAACACTACGGATATGGTCGAAGACTGGAATGGCCCCAGAACAGATTCTTGCTGTACACCTGGCGCTACTGAGTAACACTACGGATATGATCGAAGACTGGAATGGCCCCAGAACAGATCCTTGCTGTACACCTGCCGCTGCTGAGTAAGCCTGCGGATATAAACACCATTCACCACCACGCTTTGAAGTTACGAGAGATGATAGCGACCGGGTCCACTCTAATTTTTCATCATAGGGAATTGTTTAACCTTAGTGTCCTTCATGTCGTGCACGATCACAATCCTTTCCTTATTTGTTTCCAGCGCAGTGACCCCCGAGCATCCTGTGAGGCCAGGGTCTGGTGTGTCTTCCTATTCATTCGGCGAATTACGACACTGTCTGGTCGTAGCGAGATAAGTCCCCCCTGGAGTGGCAACAGGAACAAAAGGATTAGGAAAAACAAGAAAAAAACGACATTTTTTCAATACTTTTCTAAGGATAGTCGCTCAACTCACCCCCTAAAACGTTGAAGATAAAATCTAGAAGAGAGAGAGAGAGAGAGAGAGAGAGAGAGAGAGAGAGAGAGAGAGAGAGAGAGAGAGAGAGAGAGAGAGAGAGAGAAGACTGTTTTGAATAGAGAAGAGTGGAATGTGAGTCTTTTTTTTTTCTTTTATCTGCCGGATGAACCTTGGAGATGAGGAACTTCATTTCTTATCGGCGTCACACGAGATTCTCATTACCATATCACCTCCGGCCAGCCGAGCTCATCTCTTCCGCCTTGAATAGTCGGGGTTTATTTCGGACAAAACAGAAAACGGATGATAGAAAATGTTAAAACCCACAACAGTGAGTCTCCGGACAGCGCAGCGGTATAGATGGTAGTGTATTATTTACACTGCAGGTTGCTACGTCTAGCTAACACGACATGTGTCACAGAGGTCTGACTTCGATTGACGCCAGAGGCTTAAACCGTCGCTTAAGGTGTTTTAAAAAAGGCGCCAAAGGTATTCAAACAGACGCTTTTATTTAGATAGAGAGACCCGAAGTGTTTAAAAAGACGCCAACGGTATTTCAAACAGACGCTTTTATTTAGATAGAGACCCGCAGTGTTTAAAAAGACGCCAAAGGTATTTCAAACAGACGCTTTTATATAAACAGACACCTGCAGTGTTTAAACCGACGCCAAAGGTATTTGAACAGACGCTCTGACTCAAACAGACGCCCAGTGCGTTTAAATCGACGTCCAAGGTGTATTTAAACAGATGCTTAGGGTGTTTAAACCGACGCCCGGGGAACGTAAACGTCTTTTGATATCGGAGTTTATATTTTTTAAGTTCCCTGAGCCCATTTCAGTACACACACACACACACACACACACACACACACACACACACACACACACATACACACACACACACACATACGAACATATATCCAGTTTATAGGTTAAGAGAGTTTCTAAGTGTTCACTCTCTCCTTTTTCTCTTCCTCTTTCTTCATCTTTCCTCTCTCTCTCTCTCTCTCTCTCTCTCTCTCTCTCTCTCTCTCTCTCTCTCTCTCTCTCTCTCTCTCTCCCTCCCCTCTCCCCTCCTTCCTCTCCCCTCTCTCCCTCCTCCATCATCCTCTCCATTTACTCTCCCCTCTGACGTCCTCATTGCCTCAGTATTCAACCCTCTTCCCGTTTTTCTTTCTCTCTTATGAATGACTCATGACGTTCCTCCTCTCATTTCTCACTCCCCTCCTCTCTCTCTCTCTCTCTCTCTCTCTCTCTCTCTCTCTCTCTCTCTCTCTCTCTCTCTCTCTCCTCAAGAGTCTGTCCTCACAACCAATTTACCTAAGTCGCCCGACTTTGGCCTCCTTTCGGATCTCGATCACTTGACATTATTGCTCAATTTCTTTTTTTTTTTCTCTAGACATTCTTTCCTTTCCTAGGAATCTTTGTGACAAGATTATTTTTTTTCTTATTTTTTTTCCTGGAAATCTTTTATGAACTTATGTCTCACATGTTGAGGTCCTCATAAATCACAGTATTCTGATGCATTACGTAAGATGATGATGGGTACTTGGCGAGCTGAGGTGGGGAAATCTGGCTCGGCAGAGCAGGGGCACCTAGCTTGGATGCATGTGCCCCTGGCGACACGAGCGCACGTCTTCGCCCGACGCACGCCCAACGCACGCCCGACGCACGCCCGACGCACGCCCAGCTCGGCCCATTGTCATACTTGCTGTACAGACCATGGGAGGGCCCTGACCTTACCTTACCTTCCTGCCTCCACTCTCTCCGTCTCTCTTTCCTATGTGGTCTTACTACGCATCCCAGAAGCCGCTTTCTCCCTGCTCACACTTCCCCTTTTGTTATTCTGTTTTATTCGTATTTTCTCTCTCTGTTTCATAGGTTTCCCAAGACGTTGAAGCCTTCTCTCTCTCTCTCTCTCTCTTTCTTTCTCCTCTTTGTCTTCCTGTTTTCTCATTCTTCTCCTCCCTTCTGCCTTCACGTCTGTCTGTCTCTCCTCATCACGATCCTTGTTAATTCACGTGATCTGATTATCACTGTACGGGAGGGAAGGCTGAGCAACCCCTCACTGAATTTTTGTCCTCGTTCCACAATTACAAGTGAGGGGTCTATGAACGTTGTTTCGTTTAGTGTATTGCTACTATATATCATCGCCTACGTCATCAAGCCCCATCTCTACTGTATATATCACCTCCCACGTCATCATCCACGTCTTCTATATCAGTACCCACGTCCCCGATATCACCACCCACGTCCCCAAAAGCATCATGACCCACGTCATTGGTATCAATACCCACGTCATTAAGATCAACACCCACGTCATGAACATCACCTCCCACGTCAGTAACATCATCATCCACGTCATGAACATCACCTCCCACGTCGTTACTATCATCACCCTCGTCATGAACATCACCTCCCACGTCATAAACATCACCTCCCACGTCATAAACATCACCTCCAACGTCATTAACATCACCTCCCACGTCATAAACATCACCTCCCACGTCATGAACATCACCTCCCACGTCATGAACATCACCTCCCACGTCATTAACATCACCTCCCACGTCATGAACGTCACCTCCCACGTCATGAACTTCACCTCTCTCTCTCTCTCTCTCTCTCTCTCTCTCTCTCTCTCTCTCTCTCTCTCTCTCTCTCTCTCTCTCTCTCTCTCTCTCTCTCTCTCTCTCCATCCCGTCCTCCGGCTATTATATCCCCATAACTCACGACACACACACACACACACACACACACACACACACACACACACACACACACACACACACCCGAGATCACTCTGGGTTGTCCTTATCTCCTGCAACTTGCTCGTGCTACATGTGCCGGCCACGCACCGTCCGTGCCACGAGACGCAAGTTCCTCCACGGACGGACGGACGGACGGACGGACGTAGGTAGGTTGGTTCTCGTCCGTGTTCAGTAACGTAGTTGATTTATTCCTTCACCCGTACTGACACAGTGCGCCATCAGGGGGGGACGACGCGCTGGGCTCTGTGAGGTGTTCGCTGTAGACCCTACGAAAAACAAGTTACCTAGTAATGGTATACTAGAGGTGTCAGTAACCTAGAACCTGTATGATGGTAAAGATCACTTGTCTTACTAGTACAAATGCACAGTTCAGGGACATACTTTCCACTGATATGTCATAGACAACTTAACAAAGGAACTAGTGCATTGAACTGTCACTGGTATGTCTATGTAGGTCAAGTACATACATGTTACGTGATGTAGTGGGTAACACATCTGTCTGCCTGGTACTTACATGGTAGGCAGGTACCGTTACTTAGTACTTACATGGTAGGTAGGTACCGTTATTTGGTTCTTACATGGTAGGTAGGTGCCGTTACTTGGCACTTACACGGTGAACAGGTACCGTTACTTGGTACTTATATGGTAGACAGGTACCGTTACTTGGTACTTACACGGTAGACATGTACCGTTACTTGGTACTTACATGGTAGGTAGGTGCCGTTACTTGGCACTTACACGGTGAACAGGTACCGTTACTTGGTACTTATATGGTAGACAGGTACCGTTACTTGGTACTTACACGGTAGACAGGTACCGTTACTTGGTACTTACACCTGGACGAGTAACAGTGCCGTGGGCGGATCAGCCACTGGGCACTGGCAGCGTCAGTGGATCCAAAGCGTTACCATAATTATCTCGCTGACAAATGATGGTGTTCTACATATTATCATTAGTAACGAAATGTCAGATGGGATGTGAGATGCTTCATTTCCAGTGATGAATGGATGCTGGTTACGATCCTTCTGCGTCCGTAGACGCATTATCCTTCCGTCATTCTTTTAAGGTGACCGAGTCATACATAGTCTAGGGTGACTGGGTCATACATAGTCTAGGGTGACTGAGTCATATATAGTCAAGGGGGACTGAGGCGCACATAGTCTAGGGTGACTGAGTCATACATAGTCTAGGGTGACTGAGTCATACATAGTCTAGGGTGACAGTCATACATAGTCTAGGGTGACTGAGTCATACATAGTCTAGGGTGACTGAGTCATACATAGTCTAGGGTGACTGAGTCATACATAGTCTAGGGTGACTGAGTCATACATAGTCTAGGGTGACTGAGTCATACATAGTCTAGGATGACTGAGTCATACATAGTCTAGGGTGACTGAGTCATACATAGTCTAGGGTGACTGAGTCATACATAGTCTAGGGTGACTGAGTCATACATAGTCTAGGGTGACTGAGTCATACGTAGTCTAGGGTGACTGAGTCATACATAGTCTAGGGTGACTGAGTCATACGTAGTCTAGGGTGACTGAGTCATACATAGTCTAGAGTAACGCGAGTTATATACCAGTTAATGTGATGCAGACACTGATCAGGGTCAAATTAAGCATACACCAATGAGAGAGACGTGAGTCGTACAGCAGTTGAAGAGACGCGATAACGCACCTGGTAACGAGTTACAGATTGTAACGAGCGCTACAAGGATGTGGTGCGAGTGACGCGGATGTCACCAAGATAATGTAGGTTGCATGTGGATAAACTTGGGTAATAGTGGATTAACCCAAGTGGTGGTGGAGGTACCACTCAGGTGCCAGAGTAACACAGTCGTAACGCAGGTGGGAGTAACACCAATGCAGGACGAACGGGGCCACAGCCTTCACGGTAACATGTTCATGTTTGTCGACCGTAATTCCATGTTCTGCCTCGCGGTACGCATACCCATGCCGTCGCGGGCTAGGGCAATAAGCAGCTTCGACCTAGTTAGTGTACGGCAGACTGACTGTAACCCAGGTTACCACCGCTCTTGAGAGCAGATCCTCGTCTGTAGGGGATGTCCGTTCGGGGGGCGCCCAATGCTGGTAAGGTCCATTGTACTTCATCTGTCGCTCAGGGCGACGCCTCCGGATGTAATGGGTTAATGACGGAGGGTAGTGAGGTTAGGGAGACGAGCGGCTGTCGGGAGGCCACAGACGTGTCATGGGTTCGTATACTGCAGTATGATGTCTGCCCCTGGAACACCGTTGGTTATTCTGGCCTCCCCCTGTAGTACTGCTGTGCCTCCGTTGCTCCCTGTGTCGTCCGTAGGTGTCCAGCCATCCCGTATCATCGGTGCGTGTGTGTGTGTCTCTCTCTGCATCGTCACCTCGCACGCACCGTGTACTGTGCGCCGTAATTGCCTTATTTTTGTTCTCTGCGGCGGCATTACCGAGTGTGTGTGTGTGTGTGTGTGTTTCGTTTATCATCTCTGTGTATGTGTCTTGAAGAATCACCCTTGGGTCCCTATCGTTTCCTGTGCCATAGCTTTATCATTCTGTGTTCTTGGATGGCCACACACTGTTCCGTCGTCAGCTTCACCAGTTTTATCGTCTTTTTTTTTTCTATCGAGTATCATTAATTTTCTTTACTTCAACCCGTCTCACTTATCGTCCTCCTCATTTATCATCTTTTTTCTTCCTTCATGATCCTGGTACAGGGATATGTCAGCCAGTCCTTCTTACGTGATCCTTCGACATTTTGTCACACACTTAACCATTACTCTCCTAGATTTTCATGTCTCTGTTGGGATGAATTACCTAATATATGCTATTTTCAAGCATCATTCTTTCATCTTTGTATTGCTTTACTATGTGGTCCCTGCCTCTGTCTTTGTCTTTGTATTATATATATATATATATATATATATATATATATATATATATATATATATATATATATATATATATATATATATATATATATGTATAATGATATAACCACAATAGTACCGTGGACATTAAATCCAAATAAACCCACAGGAAACAGAAAGACAGAGACGCCAAGATTTCGTCTCTTTTCTCAAGACATCTTCAAGGGAACTGACACAATCACAGCTGCCCTGAAGATATATATATATATATATATATATATATATATATATATATATATATATATATATATATATATATAAGCTGAGACGCGTTTCAAATACCGCTAGTCACTAACTAACCTCTATACACCTATGGCCACAGATTAGAAGTGTAAGTAAAGAAAGAAAAATAGGAATCCCTCGCATCTACTCGTCGGACAGGGAGCTCAGCACAAAATACCAGTCTCGTCTATGGCGAGAATAGGTTCAATTGACGTCTCGCGCTCCTTCGGGAAGATAACATTTCGGAACTTACGAAACTTGCCTCGAACAACTTAGCCTTGGAAGACTAACTCGTCGTGTTTAATTGAGTTTACCGACCAAGTTTTGTCAGACTAGCAAGTTAAAGGAGGGAGAAGGGAGGTATATATATATAAGGTTAAGTATATCTGTACTAAGGAGGTATATCAAATTTGTGTCCATCTTAAATGATATTTCCAGTATATGAAGATATTAACACCATTTGGTACAATATGACATTTGACGAGGAACATGAGAATACACTCAGACACGGAGCGAACAAATGACTGAAATTCATAGCTTGTGCAAAGTCATAAAGGAAAAAGTCTTCAAGATACTGACTGCTAAGAAAGTAATTAAGATGGGAAATTGGGCATTACTATCGTTACTATCGTTAGGGTATGACCAGAAGCTACAGGTTGATTAAACGACTAACGAACAATATTCAAGGCCGTTAGAGAGTATCTTGTTCATGGTCGTCAGTTTCCGTTAGTCATTATGGTGGCCTGTGTATAGAGCCATCAGCATATAGCAGCTGCTTTTGATGTTCGATATTGCAGCGGTCCCGCTAGGCTGCGCATTACCTCCTCCGCACTTTTGAAGTTCGTTTCTTTGTAGGTTTATGCCACAACTTGCAATCTCGTTTCTGTTGGTTATATTTCATAGTTTTACTTCTCTTTCCAAATTTTTAGATTACAGATGTTATGGACACAATAACATGTCCCCCGCCAGCAGCCCGTCACCCAATTTATTTCCAAAAATCTCTCTTCAGATCAGATTAAATGTCCATAATCCAATAACGCTCGCTCACTAGTGACCCTGCTCATCCACGCATTTTTTTTTTCTCTCTCTCTCTCTCTTTAGACGTTGGAGGCTCCAGTCACGACAGACCAAAGCCCGAATCGAGGCCGGACCTTAATTGAAATATAGCAAGGATTATGGAAGGGAGAAAGAAGAGATGTGGGAAAGTTTTTACCTGTCTTTTATAATGTGCCAGGTTAGAGTTACTGGGAAAGACATTAGATGGTAGAGAGTTCTTATTTGGTTTCCACTTTTTATTCGTCAAACGAAGCATTCCCAATCGCCGATCCTTCCTCGGCACACAACGCCACCATCCAGTTCACCATTTTCATTCACACTGGGTACCCGACGCCCCCAGTTATACCCTCCGATGTTTCATCATCATCTGGTCTTGCATTCAAATCATCCATCACTAAAACTCGACTCCCTCGCATCGTTATTGCTGGCACACTTAACACTGTTCCTCCCGAAACACTTGCCCCTCTTCCTCACATCTCTCGTGACCAGGTGCATAAACGTTACGTCACCCACATCTCGTTATCCACTTTCATTTTCATCGACATCAGCGTCCGGCTCACTTCCTCACGCTCTTACACTCGTTCCCATAACTTAAATACAAGTGCCACCCTTTCCTGTTCTTTCGCCATCACACTAAACCTCAGACTTTACCCCTATCCCCTTTGAACTCAATTTCACTTAGAACATTCAGGTTCTTCTCCCCATATATACCTCTTACCTTTCCTTTTATTCACCCTAGTTACGTCCACTTACATTTAGACGCCCCATCCTGAACCATCGAGGAGAAAGAACACCCCTCCCTTGGTTCCGTCTTCTGTTCCAGGGTTTTGTTTTTTTTGAGCCCTCTGCTCCCTCCCCTTTATTCGCCTTCTGCGACACGCAGGGAACTTGTAGTTTGTCCCGAATGCCTTGGCTCTCAGAAAAGAACGTAGATTTTCAGAGCAATACTCGTGAAATCTAGTTTGCAACATTGATTTTCTCAATCTCGATTTTTATGTTCAGATTCAAAAACCAACGCTTTGAGTCAGATCTGTTTATCATATCAACCAAACGGAGGAAACAGATAGGTATCAGAATCACATATCTCCTACTAACAGACGTTGTACTCCACTCTTGTACGAAGAATAACAAAACCAATCGCAGACGTGTTTCGTGTGACCGAATGATCCCCAAGACTTTCGAGTGTAATTGAACTTTGCTGAATAAGGCCACCTGAGGACGATTTTTGAGCCACAGCCTTGCCTTCTGGCAGATATATTTGTCAGTGTAATTCTCTCATGATCATCTGGGTATACAGTAAAGGTAGTCGAGGATTCCAAACAGCAGCGCATGTCCGTTTACGTTACTGTCTAGATATCAGCAGCCACTCTCTTCTGAAGGTGACACACCACACTATCAACTGAACACTCCACTGGAGGAGTATCCTTTTTTTCTCCCGTGTTTGTACGGAAACCCAGACGGAGTTCGTCCAGTGAAGACAGATGGAAATGCCAAAAGGCGTCTCATTATGCTGCAATAATAAAGTCACCGTTGGATGTGTTTATCTTCGTTGCTGCCGCCATCACCAACCACTCGCCCTCTCTCACAGGTGTGTTGTGTTCTGGGATGTATCGTGGTTCAGTTCTGGCGGCATCATGTCAGCCAGGTGTTTCGTAACGTGGCCCTCTGGTTATGTAGGGAGATAGTGGTAGCTCCATCACTTTCCCCTTGTGTTTTGATCTCTTACTTGACAGGACTGTGTCCCTTGGACACAATGAAAGGAAGTGAGAATAGAAGAGAGGATAACCAGTGCTGATACCAGACGAAAATTCCGTGCATAGCCAGTGTCTGTATGGACAGCAGGAGTGGGTAATTACCAGTGACATGTGG
>NC_092227.1:11690613-11695613 GCF_036320965.1 Panulirus ornatus | reverse complement strand
GAGCGAATGTGATGCCTCCAGCCTTTCCCTGTGTACCTCAGGTCTCTCAGTTTTACCACTTTCTTTTGATGTCCTCTTCTGCACCTTCTCTATTAGCTTTTCGTGCTTCTTTAGGTGCGGTGACCAAGCTTGAAGAAGTGTAGCTGAATGTTTGTGTGTGTGTGTGTGTGTGTGTGTGTGTGTGTGTGTCTGTCTGTAGAGGATGTAGGAAGGGATTTTCCGTATATACAACAGCTATGGCCTAACTAGTCTTAACACTTTTAAGTCAATAGCTCGACAGTCTTAAGTTCAGTCGACTTTCAGCTGCTAAAGTCTGGCGTCTGGGGCGAATTAATGACCAAAGTTTTAATCTTGAGTTTTCTCTCTCGATCCCGGAGACGTCTGTGGAAACAGTTGTAAGATAACGTGTCTCGCTTTTCCATATTCCCTGCCTTCCTCCTCTCGAAAGTCTTAAGGGAAACGAACGACCCGGGAAAAGGTAATTTAATTTCATTTTTTTCTTCTTTCTTTTTTTGTTACCTGTTGTAAGAAGTGATTTTTTTTTCTTTTCTTTTTTTGGATTTGTCATTCATCCTCATTGCCTCCTTTTTTCTTTCAGTGTTATTGTTCATGTTGAAGCTTGTTTGTTTTGTTATTGTTCATGTTGCAGTTTTATGTTCTTTTGTTATTGTTCATGTTACAGCTTTTCTGTTCTCTTGTTATTGTTCATGTTGCAGTTTTTCTGTTCTTTAGTTATTCTTCATGTTGCACCTTTTTCTGTTCTTTTGTTATAGTTCATGCTGCACCTTTTCTGTTCTTTTGTTATAGTTCATGTTGCAGCTTTTCTGTTCTTTTGTTATTGTTCATGTTGCACCTTTTCTGTTCTTTTGTTATAGTTCATGTTGCAGCTTTTCTGTTCTTTTGTTATTGTTCATGTTGCAGTTTTTCTCTTCTGTTGTTACTCTCCATGTTGCAGTTTTTCTGTTCTTTAGTTATTGTTCATGTTGCACCTTCTCTGTTCTCTTGTTATTGTTCATGTTGCACCTTCTCTGTTCTCTTGTTATTGTTCATGTAGCACCTTCTCTGTTCTTTAGTTATTGTTCATGTTGCAGCTTCTGTGTTCTTGTTGTACTTTAAGGAAGACGTATTACCCCGAGAATGGATGATCTCTTGTGATAGATACCGTCAAATGATTCTTCAGTACCTTGATGAGTGAGTGTTGTTGGTAAAAAGAAAATTGTATTTGTCATTGGTTTTCTGAATGATGAATGCTTTCGACAAATGCCATGTTTTAACCAGAACCTGCTAAACATTACGGTAAAATATAAGTGCGAGGAAGTCTACTTACCACTGAGGTTAATGTGAAATAAGTCGTGTGTTTTTATCTCTTTTTTTTTATGTTATTGTGATCAGCGTGGTACGAGCGAGAGATGCCCTAATCAAAGACCATCTCGGATATAAAGAAAGGAGGTGAGAGGGGGAAGAAATGAGTATAAGTTAACCATTGCTCCGCTGGTGTTTATTGTGAGATGAACACATCGTACGCTTGTTGGATCTGAAACCCTTCCCTAGAAGGATCACGACTCTTGGATCGTGTTTTGTGGGGATCTCGTGACCATACAGACGACAAGAAGGTGTCACAGTACCAGGTAGGGAATCCCGTATAAGATGGGAGGTTCCTGATCGCCTTGGGGAAGCCTGACCGTAGAAGTACAGCTAGTCTTTCGTGAGACTTTTGCTACGGTGTGTTTGTAAGTTACCTCAAAGGCGTGTGCCTGGTAGCAGGGCGCAGACTTTCATTTGCTCAGACTTGTAACATCGGACACCTTTCGCTTAAATGGTCAAGGGGGGGGGGAGATAGATAGATAGATAGATAGATAGATAGATAGATAGATAGAGAGAGAGAGAGAGAGAGAGAGAGAGAGAGAGAGAGAGAGAGAGAGAGAGAGAGAGAGAGAGCACCAGCTTACGAGGACTTCAGTCAAGGTTTTGTCCAAAGGCAGGGACCTCCGAGGGAACACGGTCCACCAATCAACATACATTGTAGGACTCCCCTCTCATTTGTAACACAACAGGATGTGATTCGTTCCTGTTTTTTGTTCTTTATGTTGTTGTTGTTGTATCATTTATATAATCAGTTTGACTGAAGGTGGGCAGCGTTCGTGCGCCCGAAACGTCTCGATGTATTTCAAGAACAAATTGAAAATGAATACAAGTCATTGAAATGGCACTTTACCTGACGAGGCAAAACGTGTGATGAGAAAAATTGAAAAAAACCATCAGAAAGCTAGTGAATGTTAAATATGCATTAGTCTTTAACAAACAGTGTAATATAGATAATATTCTACCTGTTACACACACACACACACACACACACACACATATGAATAAATATATATTAATTGAAAAACACTAAAAAGAAGATTATTCATATTGCAATAGTTTTATAATTAAACATTAAAACAGGTATGCTTTTTATTCATTTTTCTTTTACGATGATGGTATGTGTTATTTAATATAAAACATATTTCCACATTCACTTGTGGCGCCTCAGTGAACGTGGGAGGAAGAACTCCGTCACTGCCCCACGCCCTCTCTCTGGCTCCCTCGTCACTCCCGCACACCCTCTCTGGCTTCTCCGTCACTGCCGCACACTCTTTCTAGCTCCTCCGTCACTGCCACACACCCTCTCTAGCTCCTCCGTCACTGCCAAACACCCTCTCTAGCTCCTCCGTCACTGCCACACATCCTCTCTAGCTCCTCCGTCACTGCCACACACCCTCTCTAGCTCCTCCGTCACTGCCACACACCCTCTCCAGCTCCTCCGTCACTAACGCACACCCTCTCAGCTCCCCGCGCCGTGTCAGGTAACATTAGATAACAATCTCAGCTCAGGGGCATTGATGACGGCGTGACAGTGTTATCAGTGTGACAAACTTAAGGGGAGAACCTTAGTCGCAAAGCATCATGTTTTTCAACGCGATCTCTCCACTCCAGCTCAGGACCGGAGATCTGTGTGTGTATGTGTGTGTGTGTGTGTGTCTGGCACATGGGCGCGTTCATGAGACTACATCATTAATTATCATCAGCAAACAGATCTATATGTAAATTTACATACGTATCTCTCCGCGCACATATTTAGGTAGGGGTCCGTACCGTTTTGGCAAGTTGGCCACAACCATTGGATCAAGAAGAGTAATGGTCTTACGGCAGAACCTTACTGCTCTCCATTGGTAGCCTCGTCTCATTTCGAGAAGGCTTCCCTTTGTATTCTCTCCTGCCTAGTGAACCAACATCTTAATCTGCTTCCAGTGTGGTACGTGTCAAATTCTTTCTGGCAGTCCAGAAGCAAACAGTTTACTCAGATTTCCCTTTTAGTCTGATATAAAGCTCATTGTCTTGTAGAAATCTAAGTGGTTCATTACGCTTGACCTCCTTAACCCAAATACCCTTCCGTGACTCATTGAGGTAATTTCCAATTCAAAGGAAGTTCGTGTATTTGTTATCTGATGATCTTTTCCAGTTACCTTACAGATCTATATGACGTTTGCCCCCTTTTCCACTCCTTTAGCACTGTGCTTGTCTTCAAAGACATCTTGAACAGTATTGAAAGAGGCTCGTCAAGTGTATATGTACATGTCTGCAGCACATGTGGTGAATTGTCATCAGGGACGTGGGCCTCATATGCGTCAAGACCTCTTAGTAATCCTGTTAATGTCTTTTCAGCGTATGTGAATGATTGTTGAGACTTCCTTCCCACCATTCCATCTCCTTGGTGCTGGGTTATAGTTTTTACACTGTCTTGGGGTTATAGTGTCTCACACTTTCACTCTTTTGGGGTTATAGTGTCTCACACTTTCACTGTTTTGGGGTTATAGTGTCTCACACTTTCACTGTTGGGGTTATAGTGTCTTACACTTTCACTGTTGGGTTATAGTGTCTCACACTTTCACTGTTGGGGTTATAGTGTCCCACACTTTCACTGTTGGGGTTATAGTGTCTCACACTTTCACTGTTGGAGTTATAGTGTCTTACACTTTCACTGTTGGGGTTATAGTATCTTCCACTTTCACTGTTGGGGTTATAGTGTCTTCCACTGTGAAAATACCTATAACTTTACATCATGCTCTATAACTCTTTCTTCTGAATTCCATAGCCTGATTACCTGCTCTTTAAATGACAATTCATCCCCTATCGATTTATGGAAAAGTTTTGGATTTCCTACTGACGTGTCCACAACATTCTTTTCAAAGTTTATTGCTCTTAATTTTACTTTTTTTTTTTTACATTGTTATCATACTTGTTCGTTTCTCTCTTGTACCTCACACGTGCTGAGCGGCTGGAGCTCCCTCTGTATCTTCGTCACTGCTCATCTCAAAGCTCCGGTGCTGTCTGGCATCTGTTCTTAAGCCATCTCTCTCTCTCTCTCTCTCTCTCTCTCTCGACCTGCATGGTTCCCTGGTGTTCTCTTACGTTGCCCACTACGAGCGTCGCGTTGGCATGTATCTCACGGCGGTGTGGAGAATGTAACAGGTCACAGATAGATACTGACATACATTTCCCGCCCTCACTCTCGAATGAAAACGCCCAGAACACTAGTGGTCGACTGGAAATTTGCACACACACCCACCCGCGCGCACACGCGCGCACACACACACACACACACACACACACACACACACACACACACACACACACACACACACACACTGTCTATAACCCTCTTTGACCTACTCTCAGAAAAGCTAAACTCTGAGGCTAACATTCTCACTTTAGGGTCTGTGGGATAGAGTTCTGTGCGAATGGAGGACGAGAGAGAGAGAGAGAGAGAGAGAGAGAGAGAGAGAGAGAGAGAGAGAGAGAGAGAGAGAGAGAGAGTATACATACCTACGAGTACTTTACGAAGAGATTTCTGCCAAAGGGCAGGGCTAGCTCGTAGCACTCACCGCAGGGGGAAAGAAAGAAAAAAAATAATCTAGCGTAAGAGTTACGAAGGAGGAGCCGCGTGAGTTACTGTGTTG